>NW_019384419.1:685944-772461 GCF_000671375.1 Centruroides sculpturatus | reverse complement strand
AGCAAATTTTCAGCAGTAAATCAGTACATTTTAAGCATTAAATCAGTACATTTTCAGCAGTAAATCAGTACATTTTCAGCATTAAATCAGCAAATTTTCAGCAGTAAATCAGTACATTTTAAGCATTAAATCAGTACATTTTCAGCAGTAAATCAGTATATTTTCAGCAGTAAATCAGTACATTTTCAATAGTAAATTAATGGAATTTATTGAAAAATAAACGAATATTTAAGAAAGAACGTGACTAAATTTTCAACAACAATCAATAAATTTTTAGGAATTAATCTAAGAAGTTTTTTATATAACAAATAAAAATATTTTAAAAGGAACACAAATTGGTAAATATTTAAAATTAAATACAAAAAATACAGGAAACTTTTAAGAATAAATCGTCAAGATTTTACGTGTGAATCAACTAATTTATTTAATTTTTTAAATTGCATTTGAAATAATAAACCACAATAAAAACATCTTTTTAAATAAAAAAAAACACTTAAAATATATTTTACAATCTACATTAGTAATTATAATTAAAATATTTTCTATAATATAAATGTTAGAAACATACCTTGTAAATAAGGGATGAGTCGACACATGACTTCACCAAAGATAAATTTTCTTAACAGCACACCCGCTAATGTAAATGGCATGCAAAAAACACCAAGAAGAAGATCACTAATTGCTAAATTAAGAAGGAATACATTTGTTACGGTCCTCATTCTCTTATTTATAGCTAAAGTTATTATAACTAGTCCATTCCCTACAATAGCTAATAAAAATATGATACTATAAAGCAGTATCAGACGGATTTGTTCTTCTATATTTATAATGGAAGTATCCGTTACTGTAATATTCTTTTCCCAATCTGTATCGTTGCCTGCCATTTCCTCGTCCATCTGACGTCTTCTCAGAGCTGCAACTAACAGAATATCCCCAATACTCGTCCTTCTCTAGCATTGGATGGTGGATGTAACTCCCGAAACTCCCTCTATTCTCTGATTGGAAATCTGAAGTTTACTAAAGTTTCTGCTTGAATTTTTTCTATTTTTTTCCACTATTATGCATTACGAAATGGAATAATGTAATATAAATTTTATTATTTTTTAAAATAGTTTTAAGTGAATTTTTGTTATATAAATTTTAATACGTTTTATTAAATATTTTTAATGTTTTTATAATTATAATATAATTTTTATATATTGTAAGAAAGATCTATCTTTATATGCTTATTTTAAAAATTAAAATAAGCGTATATATTGTTCTTAAGCATTAATGGTGCAATTTAAATAAAGTTTTACTGTATTTTTCTTAGAATTAATACTCAGATATGATATATAAACTGTTAGTTAGTTACTGCATGTGAATTGTTATTTATATACATAGACAGGTGTATGTGATGGTTAACAATACTCAATAAATAACGTGTATATTTTTATACTTTCTCATTCACCTTTCTACTTAGCACGTCATACTGAGTTATTTCTTATCCTCTTTTTCACTCTCGTCTCTTCTTCAACCTAAATTCTTGAATAGATTTGCCTCCTTCCTTTTATCCCTACTCATCCCCTCATCCTTTTTTTTTCTTCAGTGTAAACACTATGTGGGCTTGTCTCCTCCCTCTTATCCTTTCTCATTCCCTCATCCTCTTCCTTTCTTCAGTCTAAACACGTATGTAGGTTTGTCTCCTCCCTCTTATCTTTTCTAGGTGTGTCTCCTCCCTCTTATTTTTTCTAGGTTTGTCTTTTTTCCTCTTATCTTTTCTAGGTTTGTCTTCTCCCTCTTATCTTTTCTAGGTTTGTCTCCTCCCTTTTATTTTTTCTAGTTTTGTCTCCTCCCTCTAATCTTTTCTAGGTTTGTCTCCTCCCTCTTATTTTTTCTAGGTTTGTCTCCTCTTTCTTATCTTTTCAAGGTTTGTCTCCTTCCTCTTATCTTTTCTAGGTTTGTCTCCATGTTTTTATTTTTTATCATCACCTAACTTCAGCTTAAACTATTAAGTAGTCTCTACACTCTAATAATAATACTAATTTACTGTCCGCCATTTAGAGGTGGCCGTTATTGAAAGGTTTGACTGTATTAAGCATATTCGTATAACAAATTTTTTTAAATACAAGCAGATGTTACATTTTTCTTCTACTTAATCGGACAGACAAACTGACGACAATAGGAATGTATAGGTCTACAATTTGAAAACTTCAGCCGGAATATATGAAAATTATAACGTTTGTCATCGTCAAGCCTACATTTCCTCAAGGGTTGAGATGATTTATGTGTTCTTACAGATAATCTAGACGAAATTTACGAAAAAAATAAATGTTTTTCGATTATTTTTTACGTAAATTTTGTCGTTAATCATGCTTAAGGTACATTATAATTGCATTCACTTATACTTACGCATCGTCTGAATGTATAACTCTTAAATGTAAATAGCATTATGCATTCAGATATATTTGAATTTAACACTAAAAATTATGAATTTATATAAAATTACGTAAAAAATATAATAAAATGGCGAATGATAATAAAAAAGTTAATTTATTAAAGAAAAAAATAATATTTCTAATTATTTTATAAGCAAATACGTAGTACAATAGAAAGAAATCTGAGTAATAAGGAGGATAAGTAAGTGATAAAGAAGATGAAGGGAATAATTGAAGAAGTAACTTACGAAAATGATAATTAGAGGATCAGTGATTATCATCTGAACATAAGAAAATATACAAATTTACACTAGAAACACTTAACGACGTGGTAATGCTGAGTTAAACGTCTCGGTGATCGCGATCTACTTGTTGCGAATCTCATATACACTTTCATCCTGTTCATTCTCTTATAAAAAATTAATAATTTAAGATTACCTTATTAATTTTTAAATTTCTATCAAAACATCGATTGTAAAAAAGGATGATTTGCATTATATTTTTATTATATAAACTTGTAATTTATAAAAGAAAAAAAAAGGAAAAGATTTTTAATTAAATCTTTCAACCTTTTAATACTTTAATCAAAGCATTGTATATCGACATAAGTTTATTTATAATGTTTCAAATTAATAGAATAATATTAATTTTCTTTTTTTTAAATTAGAAAATATTTATTTTAAGTTAAAAAACACTTAATTATAATGAATAAATGTCAATTTTTTCGACTTATTCAGAAGATTTTCAACAAGTTAATCACTTCAATCAGATATATTTCTTTTTTTTAAAATTAATGATCTAATTTATTTTAAATAATTCTTAATAATATGTTTTCTTTAATGGCAAATATAAAGTATTTTTATTTTTCTTATTTAATCCGTATTTTTTTACTTTGTTTTTTCTTAAAAGTTAAAAATCTAATCAATGCGATTTCTATTTCTTGTGACATTAGTCGAGTCATTTTTCTTTAAATTTTATTTAAAAAAAAACCTACTTTAAAATTTTAAGAAGTTTATAATAAAAAGGTTTTTATTTTAAAAAAATTTTAAATATTTCGGGAATAAATCTGATTTTCTTTTTTTCTTCTTTCAGTTGAACCTCCGTTGACGGACACCGCTAAAGTACGTTCATTCTTTCATATATGCATATAAAATAACCTTTAAACAACGGCCAGTTTTTGTTGTTTCCGTCAGTAAACACAGAGGTACTTTTATAGTCGAACCTCTATTAACGGACACCTCTAAATAGCGACAATTTCATCAGAAACTTTCATAAACTCAAAATAGAAGCTACCTTTGAACGACGGACACTTTTGTTGTTCTTGTAAGTGAACACAGAGGTTATTGTATAGTCCAACCTCCATTAACGGACACCTCTAAACAGCGTTCAATCGTTCAACAACTTTTTATTGAACAAAAATGCGTACAAAATAACTCTTCCGAACAACGGAAAATTTTTATTGTTGTGGTCAGTGGCCTTTGTTTACAGGTTTGGTTGTATTTGGTTGTATCAGTTATAAAGGAATGAGTCAAGCACTTTAAATGATAAAAAATCTGTAGTTTTTCTTCATTTTAATGTAAAATTTCTTCATTGTAAGGGACTATGAAGATGTCTGTCTCGTTATAGCTATGTGTTTCTGCTTGAGGCTACTCATTTATTTCTATAAAACTTCTGCACCTCTCTTAATATCAATTGTCAATATTGAATTTGAAAATTTATTATTTTATGTCGGTAATAAAACCAAATCTTTTATGAAATTTGGAATTTTGTCACCACCTACTGTAAAACATAAAAAGTTACTGTTTAATTTAATATGAGGATGAACTTTAACTGGTATTTTTATCGTAAAATTTAACATCTGTAAGTAAATTAAGTTTATTGTTTATTGTTTCCTCATAATTAGGTTATGTTATAACAAGAATGACGCATTCAGTAATCAAAACTGTTTGATACTATTCAAGGCACTTATCTGTCTATTTAATGTAAAATATAATACGTTTATCAGTTATTAATTAGAGAATAAAGTTATATAAATGATGGACCAAAAGACAGTTAACTATTATTATCTTATTCAAACGCTCTATTATTCTTTACAGAATTATTCAAGACGGGATCCTTCTTGTTTGGCACACAAATTACAACAGAATAAATTATAATTTTTTTATTAAATATTTTTAAAAAAAAAATATTAAAATTGTAAAATTTACATCTATTACTTTATTCTTTAATAGATTTTTATAAAAGAAAATCTTTATGGAATAACAAATTTGATATTATGAAAAAGGAAATTCAGAAAATTCTTTTCTAACGATCTCAGTATAGTGAAAGAAATCTTTCATTATACAAAGTGTTGTTATCTTTAAAAGATATTTTGAATGAAATCTTAAACACTGTTTATACTGTTTGTCACGGTGTTATTAATACATACCTTTTATAAAATAAAGAATAAAGTAAAGTCACAGGAAGTTTTTAATCAAAACTTTTTCTTCTATCATCTTTCAATAGTTTACTGTATTTCCTCCCCTCGTTAAACAATACTTTTATTCTGTTCTCATTAACTAACGCTAAATATGGATGTAAGAATATTTGTTTCTTAATTAGCAAACTGGTGTTTTAGATTTTAAAGAATTTACAGCTTAAAATTAATTTAAAAACAAGCATATATTTATAATTTTATAATATAAAATAAATGTATATTTATTAAGGTACAGTACATAAAAAGATCATTTAGATCGAGGGATCCACAGGCATAGAGAAATTGCCTTTTTCGAGTTTTCTTGTTTACGATTTTACTTTATAACAGAGAGAAAGTAAGGCAATCGATCAAAAAAATGTCCTCCCCTCAAAATTTTTACACTAAGGAACATTGAAACGTCGAGAAACGTAAACAAATTTGGGGGTTTTATTATGTGTATGGGATGTTAGTGTGTGGGACAGCATATTGTTTACCTATTTTGAAGCTTAATAACTCTCGTACCTCTTGTCTAAAATTTCTGAAATTTTGCAGGGAGGTTTGTGTATTAGTGTCATAAATGTTGTTAAATTTTGGTGGTTAAAGGTCGAAGGGGTGGGAAGATAAAGGGGTTCGTACATAGGTTAGTATTTAATGACTATTTTACTCTGTTAGCATTTACAATTTTTTATCGCACACAATTTATTTTAATAATAGTTACATTAAAGTAATTTCCGCTCATTGCGAGAAGATGCCCCTCTAGTTTTTCTTAAAACCTTAAGCAGGACCTGTAACATTTGGCACACTCCCAAATTTTTGGAGTAGTCAGAGGTTCTTACGCGATTTACACAGGTTTTGTCGAATTCCCAAAATAAAACAACGTTCAACAAAATAGCGAAGAAGTAAATAAAAAAAAGCACCGTTTAACACAGAAAAAAAGGAAACAAGGGAGGTAAAAAACTATTCCTTGTTAGCCAAGTGGCTCTTTAATTTATTAAGAAGCCACTTGCTTTCAAGTGTCGAAATGTTTTCAAGAAGATTTACCTTACTTTTAAGTTATCTAGAAAGCTTCTCTTTTAAGATAAATCGTAATTAATAATTAGTAACAGGCTAACTGATTTGCTCTTCTTCCAGCCTTATTAAATCGATCTTATACACAGTGAAAGTAGAAAAGGGTGAATATAGAAACAATTATTACATAGGATCAATAGTTACATTAGAGAATAAGGTAGAAGAACATTGAAATGATTAAAAAGTAGTGAAGAGGAATAATGAGGAGGAATTAGTGAAAGTTTGTAAATTGTAATGAAGTGAGAGAGATTTAGTAAATATAAAGTAAATAATTTAAAAAGTGGGTAAATCATAAGAAGAATTTAGCATGATTTTGAGTTAGAAAACAATAAATATGAAGGGTAGAAAGTAGAGAATAATCATAAAGTTTTGTAATAAAAGTGAATTTAATTCTTATACATTTGAATATAATTTGTTATAATAAGTTTATTTGTGATTGCTGATGAGGAGGAGATAAATCTTGAAGGTTTAATGTTAGGTTTGGCTTACACTAAATAAATGTCTCTATATCTTAACAAACCCAATCTTCTGAAAGAAAAATTCATAAAAAATGTATTAAATAACTATTTTTAATTAAAAAAATTGCTATTAGTTAACAAGAGAAAATATATTTAAGCTTCCTATCTAAATAACANAGTGTTGGATAAGTGATGAGATATCTCAGAAACTTCACTTGACTTACCAGTTGGTGAGGCACGAACCCGCAACCAAACTACCAATGTTCAATGGGTTTATCCACTTAGCCACTTATGGGATCTCCTTCGATGATTATCTGTCTCCTATTTATGTGAAAACCAAATCAATTAATTAAGTGCTGTATTTAACTGGCATTTAACACTTATTGAAGAAGCGTTATAAAATTTGGAACTTCTTTGATATAACACATCAATAAATTGATTAAACAATGATCAAATATGAAATTAATGCATTGTCTTGAATACGTGCCAAAACTGTATTCATAGATACTTGGTTTGGTTTATTCAGTTTGGCTATGGCAACTGTTCAACATGGGCAATCTGCCAAGGTGGTATTTTACTTAATATAAAATAGTTTATAAAATGTTTTTAAAATACAGGATGGCCTAAAAATCCGTTAACTTGTCGTTTATTAAAGATTCAAACAAATTAATTGCATCGAAGAAGTATAAAACTTGTGTATATCGCCTCGAATTATTTTGTAAGTAATAAATTTCTTTCTTAAATAATACAGTAAATTGTCGTTAAGACGGTTAACTGACTTTTGGGCAGTCGTATATAATAAAATAAATTCTTTTAAAAAGTTTGAAAAAAAAATAAGAATTATAATAATTAATTAATTTTTAATTATATTGTAGCCAAACCTGCGAACAACGGCAACTGACTGTAACGTAAATGAAAAATGGCCGTCATTTAGACGAGAAGAAGGAAAGTAATCATCTGACGTTATAATTTATTATTCAGATTTTAAATTTGTAATGATTTTATTAATTTGTATTTTTAAATTAAAATATTTTATATATGGAGAAGTCCATCTTGTAAACCTATCCTATAATTTACATCGCTAATACTTTTGGTAATTCTCCATTTGTGAACATGAAACACTACAATCCTGAATAGAAGCCAGCAGAGTCACTTCTCTATGGTCCTAGATATAAAAGAGTCTGCAAAATTTTAGGTAAAAATATAAGACAATGATATAAATGCAATACTATTCAGGAATTAAGATGGAGAGAGTGGCAATAGAATCATTTTATTCGGGTCCTAGATAGAGAGGACTCTAAAATTTGGATGGTTTTTTAAGAATTTGATGAGAAAATAATATAAGTAGGGATAGTATGAATAAGATAAATAATATGATAGTACGGATAATACCTAAATAGGAGCCAGTATTTCCATTAAAAGTACTCCCGAGAATGCTTGGCAGATCACTCGTAATCCATAAACCAAACAATTACTAAATTACGAAGAACAGAATCGAATGAAGTGCTGAAACATGAAAGTTTTCGTGTTTTTACTCTTTCTTACGACAAAATTGTAAGTGATTTCGTATTTAATAAAAAGTCAGTTAAAGAACACAATTCGAAAAGTGAAAGATCATTCTACTTGTTTCAAAAATACCTACAAGGAGGGAATTAGGAAAGCAAATTGTCCTTCCTGAAATTTGCCTTATCCACCTTTGAATATTAATTCTGTAAAGTAATCTTATAAGATTATATTTATTTCAATAGTCGTTATAAGGAAGTAAGTAGTTATCTCGCCTTCTAGTTCGTTTGTAAATCGCATGTGAGACACACAACGGCTTTAATTTTTTACACGTGCTTATTACTCACCCTCATGAAAGTAGCTAAAGATAGTATCATTAGAAACAAACCCAATTAAAGAACATAGAGGAGAGATGCCTCCCAGAATTAAAAATGCTAAGTACAAATTGATATGTCGGAACTTTTATAATTTATTATTAAAAAATTTTCTTTATTGTTCTCTTTTCTCCATATTTTTGGGGGGTTAGCACTGTCCATTTCTTCCTAATCAGGATATCCTCCCTCCTCCATCCTCCATCCTCATCTTAGATTTTCTGCCATATTGTCCCTCCATCTCAGCTTCGGTCTCCTCTGTCTCCTCCTACCTTTCATTATTAACAGAAATTTACCCCGTTTTTACGTTTATATTGTGTAAAAAAGAGAATAAAATTCAGCTGAAAAGGGAGATAGTAGGTTTATTATTCATTTTTTTACGGCATCGTCACACAAGATGAGTCCTCCCAGAGGAAGAGATGCCTCTGGGAAGACTTTATACGCAAAACTAGCCCTGTTTATATGTTACTAACGTAAAGAAAACCCGGAAAACTCCACGTGGCTAGCCCAGTCACGAACCCACGACCAGTGTTTACTGGTTTTATCCACTCTGCCTCTGGTGGTAAATTTTCACCAATAGCCGAGTTGATAAGAACACTGTTGAACGGTCGCGGGTTCGTGCCTAACCAACGACTGGAAATATGATATTTTCCTTAATTTATTCACGAAATAGTGGTCTCAGGTTCGCGCCTTACAAACGGATTAGCAACGTGGATTTTTTCAAATTTTCTTCACGTGTCTAACACCTAAATAAAGTCCAACTTCCTATAGAAAGTCCTCCGAGAAGGCAGATCGCTCAAGTTTGCCTTGCGGAGTATCATTAAACCAAAAATACCGTGGTAAATTATGAAATTATAACGCAAAATGTGCCCATAGTGACTAATAAGTTTATAATAATATTAATTATGCTCTATTCATTTAAACATTATAATTAGCTTGAATAATTCGATCGATACAATATAATGGTGCCTAAAAGTGCCTCTTACTACTTTCTAGACAATGAAAGAGTTGATTTTATGTACTAGTAATTAATTGTTGCAAATAATCTTTATTCTTTTAGATAAACTACATTATTAGTAATGCGTCAATATTGTTTTTTAATTAAATTTTAAACTAATGTATTCGTTACTATAATTAGAAGCATTGATTTTAATGGAACTATTGAATTCATTAAGTTGCCATTAGCAATTTATTTCTTATATTTTAAATCCTAAAGAAAGTATAACTAATATGGCTACAAAATAACATGGGACAGCAAACATTTTAAGTGTTTAGTCGTTAATTACGTAGTGAAAATTAATGAGAACATGTAACAAGAAGTTGTATATTCAGGATATTGATGTTTACACGTGAGTGACCTCCCAAGGAATGGGTTTCTTCCGGAGCACTTTCTATGAGAAACTGGCTCTTATTCAAGTGTTGGATAAGTGATGAGATATCTCAGAAACTTCACTTGACTTACCAGTTGGTGAGGCACGAACCCGCAACCAAACTACCAATGTTCAATGGGTTTATCCACTTAGCCACTTATGGGATCTCCTTCGATGATTATCTGTCTCCTATTTATGTGAAAACCAAATCAATTAATTAAGTGCTGTATTTAACTGGCATTTAACACTTATTGAAGAAGCGTTATAAAATTTGGAACTTCTTTGATATAACACATCAATAAATTGATTAAACAATGATCAAATATGAAATTAATGCATTGTCTTGAATACGTGCCAAAACTGTATTCATAGATACTTGGTTTGGTTTATTCAGTTTGGCTATGGCAACTGTTCAACATGGGCAATCTGCCAAGGTGGTATTTTACTTAATATAAAATAGTTTATAAAATGTTTTTAAAATACAGGATGGCCTAAAAATCCGTTAACTTGTCGTTTATTAAAGATTCAAACAAATTAATNGCTGTATTTAACTGGCATTTAACACTTATTGAAGAAGCGTTATAAAATTTGGAACTTCTTTGATATAACACATCAATAAATTGATTAAACAATGATCAAATATGAAATTAATGCATTGTCTTGAATACGTGCCAAAACTGTATTCATAGATACTTGGTTTTCTTTTGCCTTGAGCTTTGCTGCTGCACTCAGTAACATAATTGATCCGGTTTAACAATGCAAATATATAAATAATAGTTTATAAAATGTTTTTAAAATACAGGATGGCCTAAAAATCCGTTAACTTGTCGTTTATTAAAGATTCAAACAAATTAATTGCATCGAAGAAGTATAAAACTTGTGTATATCGCCTCGAATTATTTTGTAAGTAATAAATTTCTTTCTTAAATAATACAGTAAATTGTCGTTAAGACGGTTAACTGACTTTTGGGCAGTCGTATATAATAAAATAAATTCTTTTAAAAAGTTTGAAAAAAAAATAAGAATTATAATAATTAATTAATTTTTAATTATATTGTAGCCAAACCTGCGAACAACGGCAACTGACTGTAACGTAAATGAAAAATGGCCGTCATTTAGACGAGAAGAAGGAAAGTAATCATCTGACGTTATAATTTATTATTCAGATTTTAAATTTGTAATGATTTTATTAATTTGTATTTTTAAATTAAAATATTTTATATATGGAGAAGTCCATCTTGTAAACCTATCCTATAATTTACATCGCTAATACTTTTGGTAATTCTCCATTTGTGAACATGAAACACTACAATCCTGAATAGAAGCCAGCAGAGTCACTTCTCTATGGTCCTAGATATAAAAGAGTCTGCAAAATTTTAGGTAAAAATATAAGACAATGATATAAATGCAATACTATTCAGGAATTAAGATGGAGAGAGTGGCAATAGAATCATTTTATTCGGGTCCTAGATAGAGAGGACTCTAAAATTTGGATGGTTTTTTAAGAATTTGATGAGAAAATAATATAAGTAGGGATAGTATGAATAAGATAAATAATATGATAGTACGGATAATACCTAAATAGGAGCCAGTATTTCCATTAAAAGTACTCCCGAGAATCCTTGGCAGATCACTCGTAATCCATAAACCAAACAATTACTAAATTACGAAGAACAGAATCGAATGAAGTGCTGAAACATGAAAGTTTTCGTGTTTTTACTCTTTCTTATGACAAAATTGTAAGTGATTTCGTATTTAATAAAAAGTCAGTTAAAGAACACAATTCGAAAAGTGAAAGATCATTCTACTTGTTTCAAAAATACCTACAAGGAGGGAATTAGGAAAGCAAATTGTCCTTCCTGAAATTTGCCTTATCCACCTTTGAATATTAATTCTGTAAAGTAATCTTATAAGAATATATTTATTTCAATAGTCGTTATAAGGAAGTAAGTAGTTATCTCGCCTTCTAGTTCGTTTGTAAATCGCATGTGAGACACACAACGGCTTTAATTTTTTACACGTGCTTATTACTCACCCTCATGAAAGTAGCTAAAGATAGTATCATTAGAAACAAACCCAATTAAAGAACATAGAGGAGAGATGCCTCCCAGAAGGTATTTCTACCGGAAACTGTCTTCTATTTAGGTGTTACAGGTGTAAAAATATAGAAAACTGGCCCCTATTTAGGTGGTAGATACGCGAAGGTATGGGAAACTGGCCCCTATTTAGGTGGTAGTTACGCGAAGGCATGGGAAGCTGTCCCCTATTAGGTGGTAGATACGTGAAGGTATGGGAAACTGTCCCCTATTTAGATGGCAGATACGTGAAGGTATGGGAAGCTGTCCCCTATTTAGGTGGTAGATACGTGAAGCTTTGGGAAACTGGCCCCTATTTAGGTGGTAGATACGTGAAGGTATGGGAAACTGACCCCTATTTAGGTGGTAAATATGCGAAGGTATGGGAAGCTGTCCCCTATTAGGTGGTAGATACGCGAAGGTATGGGAAGCTGGCCTTATTTAGGTGGTAGATAGGGAAGCTGGCCCCTATTTACGTAGAAGTAACGTAAAGAAAACCCGAATAACAACGTGGCCAGCCTATTGGCGAGGCAAACCCACGACCAACTACTAGTGTTCAGTTGCGTGGTTTAATTCATTGGGCCAATGGCTGACTCTAGTAATTACGAAATTAGATCGTTTATTAAAAGGATTTTTAATTATATATCGCATAAGCAGTTTTATACGCACTTAAAGATTAATGATAGAGAAGAGAAATCCGATATTAATGAAGGATCATGAATCAAAACATGGATAAACTTGAATTAATTTAAAAGAAAAAAAAATAAATGGATATATTTAAATGTTTAACTTAATTAAATATGAGATACTTTTACAAGTATTTTTAAAGTTTAATGGCGTTATCTAACAATATAAATGAGAATGGAAATGCCATTCTAAAACTTTTTAATAATTAATAATACAGTTAATAAGCGCAATGTTTGATAAGCCGAAGACATGACACAATTAATTAATGATGATGCTAAACAAGTAAAATATTATGTCAAATTTACATTATATATAATAAGAACTCATCAAAATTTATTTATTTATATTAATTTGATTCATATTTTGCCCAAAAATGGCCGAGTATATAAAACCAACGAACACTGGTTGCGGGTTCCTATCTCACTAACATGGAGTTTCCCAGATTTTCTATACGTATTTAACACCTGTGGAAGCTTTGTTTCCCCTCTCGGGGGACAAGCCCATCTGGAGGATCTCTCGTGGTGCCTTATCTCACAATCAGTTACGATTTGTATACAGCCTTAAGCTTATACGTAAATATGATATCTTCATCCTTTTATCTACGTAAAATACAGTAAAACCTATTTAAATCAAAATTACTCCGTTCCAATTTCTTCCGTTTAGACAAGTTCCCGCTTTACTCAGGTTCCGTTTTAGACAGGTTTTACAGTATATAACACTCTGATGATTAAATTAATTAAGAAAACAGCTTAAACATTAATCTTTTATACATTTCTCTATGTCTCAGTGGTCGTTGTTTAGAGGTTTGACTGTAATAATATGTAATAAAATATAATTTTAAATAATTATATGAAATTTGATTTTTTATAACAATTTTTATTATCGTTATTTTAATTTTTGTGTTGCTTCTATGCTAATTTGTTCCTCGCCCCCTTTTCCTATTTTGAAATCTCCATTCTCGTAATCGTCCTACAAGCATATAGGCTATATCATAATAAATAATACAATTTCACGGTTATTTATAATTTAATTTTTGAAATTGAATGCATTTAGAGTATTTTATATTGTAAAAATTATGGGAAGACGTTCGTTTCCATTGAAATAGAGCGTGACTTTTTAGTGATTACTTCTGAAAGACCATACTGAATAACAAAAGTAAATGAATTTTAACACAGTTTTTTATATTTATAGCAACTTTTCTGTTGTTTTTCTACGCGTTGTTCAATTGATTTCTTATCTTTTCTCTTTGTTTTACTAACTGAACATAGTAGTCGTGGGTTCGTGCCTCGCGAAGAGGCTGGCCACAGGGAGATTTTCACCTTTGTAAAAACGAAATGGGGGACCATTTTTCTATAGAAAGTTCTCCTCAACAGATCGTCCTTTAACCAAATAAATTAAACCCAAAAGTTTCTTAAATACGGTTAACTGACTTTCGGTCCATCCTAATTATTTTATGTAAATATTAAAAATTTAGAGAAACGATTTTTAAATTACATAATAACACTTTTATATTTTAAAAAAATTGCTATTAGTTAACAAGAGAAAATATATTTAAGCTTCCTATCTAAATAACAAATGCATAAAGATGAATGTACTCCAATTGGAATTCAACCGTGAGGTATGTATGACCTTAAAGAATGAATTGAATGTGGCACGGAATGCTTTTAAAATTCCTACAATAAATGAATATAATTTATTTAAGTTTATTACAATTATATAATAACAAAAGTATTATAATTCATGCTCTCAATTGTAAAATAACTCGTGAGAAATTGTATGCCTAGTATGCCTACAGGAAATCGTGCCTCAGTAATATGTATAAAACGTACTAAAAAGCAGTTTCTATGTTGGTAATTTGTTAATTTGATTCATCCTGATGTTTTCTTTATGGTTTTTTTCTTGATAATTTAATGATAGATAAGAATTTCATCAAATTTTCGAGACTAGTTTACAAAAGTTGTTAGCTTCTTACTGCTCCCAATTAAAATAAATCGTGTATTTCTGTTGAAAATTGTATGAAATATTTAATTTGTATACTGTTTAGCTAGATACACACTATAAATTATTCAAATTACATATAATAAATGTAATTTGAAAGGAAAGTATTTCCAAATTTTCTCATTCGTGAATATTATAAGTTGTTTCTAAATTGGGCATTTATTTAAAATATTTCATCTTATTCTAAAGATAATTTAAGCATTAGAGAATGATATTAAGATCTAAGTTTTCTTATCATATTATATGCTTAATAGGTGATGAATTTACCCCATGAGACAAGTTTGAAAATGGGAGAAGCGTATCGTATAAAAGATTCAATGAAATCATTCTTAAATTTATCATCTTTATAGCGATTTTATGGGTTGTTTGACCTAGATATGTCGTGTTTCATCTTTTCACCACCAAGTCACTTCTAGTAAAACTCACGTAAGAGTGTCAGATTTACATTTTATTTGACTTTAGGCTTTAATTTAACCTAAGTATGTGGTCATACTTTACAGAACGTTCAATATAACAATTTGCATCACTAATTTGTTTGTTGCGGAAATTAAACAGGAAAAAATAAAGAAAGAGAAATTAACACAATCAACAGTCATGTAACTTAACAATTTTGAGTTCCAAAACCTTAAGGTCCTAGTCTACAGGCTAATCAAGTACATTCGTCGCCACTGCATACAGGACCTAACCTATAGGCTAATTAGGTACTGTACTGTACTGTACATATATACAATTTCGTGTGAGAAGTATGCAAGTATATCAACTGATGCAGTGTAAGTACAGGTTTTACTTTCCCTCCCCCTATATATAAAGCGGTTAATTACGAAGTCTTGTATAAACTATAGCCTATACTATTACATTAAAAAAATTAAAACATGTTTTAAAGTACTTTGAAAGCAAACTTTAATAACAATTTTTTATCAGGTAAATTGTCTGTTAAAGTGCCAATCCATCATTGAATAACTTTATCGTATTCAAAACTTACAACGAAAAGACGGGTAGTTTCAATGGTACTTGCAACAAGAAGCGAAAAGGTTCATTGGACCATGCTTTAGATTCGGATAGAAAACTTGAACTAGTACGTGCATCTCTTTCAACCATTATCGATTCACACTCGACAATCACACATACGAAAAATACAAGAACCTGACACTATCCATCTTCTGACATCCCTGAACTATTATCGAACATTTCGCTTCATCAAACAATTTTTTTCAGTGATTTTGGAGTAATTTCTAGGGGTAATTTGAATGAGGTAGGGTAGAGTGGTCCCATCTTGCATTTTTTTTTTTTTGAACAAATTGAATATACGTATAATGCTTGTTTATTGATTAAAAAAGGCCTTAAAGACTTCATTTTTTGTTAATAAAAAGTAACATTAATTTTATAGGGGTAGGAATTACTTCTCTCTCTGACTGGGTAAAAATTTCATCTTCCTCGCTTAATTGCCCTAAATAATTTTCTTTAAAATTTGCATTTATTATTGTTATTATTTAACTCTTTCCGTCCTGTAGGCACTTATATATATTTTACCAAGCGCTCTTATGGGTTCGGATAAGCCCATAATGGGACGACCCAATGAGGAGGGACGAGGCCCGACGTATCTGGACGGACTGCCCCTCCTGAAAAATTTCTAGGGCTTTTTGACTCGTTTGGATTCGAACCCAGGTCTTCCAGAGAGGTAGATTTCTACCATGCATTAATTTTAATTTAAATTATTTCTTCTATTATAATACTTATTGTCATTCGATTCTGCCCTGGTTTCCCCTATAAAAACACGTTAACACTACAGATATTATGTGTATACACACATTACAAGTACATCTTTTTCAGATTATGTGTTCTCTATTATGGAAACTTATGGCTCATCCTGTACATACTTAACTGCAAATTTTCACAGGAAATGATTAAATTCCTCTTATCACTTCAATAATTTTGTGAAGAATCGAAATGTGAAAAAGCTAAGAATTATAATATATTCTTGTTCTATCCACTGCCTCTTTAAGTCTTTAAGAATAAGATTAACTGTAGCTACAGCTATAGAATGATAGCCATGATCTCATCATATAGATTTGTCTTAAGCTGATAAGTATCAAACAGGTGAATAAAGTCTCTTGTGGCTTTCCTTTAATACATTTTTCGATAGTAAAAGTAAGTTCGACTTTATAATTTTTTTATAAGTTAAGTTTTATAAGTACAGAATTAATCCTTCTCACTACTATTACCAGCATCTTAAAAATGGAGACATCGAGAAGACCTTAAGATCTTAAGATTTAAACCGGAATTACTCATTATGATGATGATGAAGATGAGGATGAGGATAACTGAAGGTAGTGGGAATGAAGTTGGGAGGATGAGGATAGTTTACATGGAATAATTTATCATTTTCTTGAAGTTCTTGAATAATTTACAAAAGAAAGGTTTTTTCCTTTTTTTTTTTTACATTTGTCGCTTCTGAAGCGTAGTATTTAAATTATTAAAATTAATTTCACTAATACTACACTTTTATTTATCTATTTAATAAAAATAAAAATAAAAATTTTTATCATTCTCATTATGAGCTCACCAGTGGTCACACTAGTAATAAAACTACTAAACACTGGTCGTGGGTTCGCATCTTTCCAACGAGCTAGAGTTTTCACGTTGTAACACCTAAATGTAGGCTCGTGTTCCATAGAAAACCCTCTAGGTAAGATCAGCACTTGGCAGACGTGTCGCGTCACATTAAATAAATAAACCTAAATCCATCATCATTATTATCATCCTCATCATCGTCACTTAACCATCATTATTTACATTCCCCACCTTCATACCACTATCATTTTCATGCTCATTCACCCGCCAACATCCTCATCTTCATCGTCGTTATACCCTTCATCATTTAAAATTAAAGATTAATTTTATTTTAACTAAAAAAATTATACTAGATTTTAATATAATTTAATTTAAAGAGCGCTGTATCGAGGTTTTTATGGTATATTCATTTTTATTATATAAAAATTAATGTAAAAAACAATTATTATTATTATAAATTTTTTTGTTATAAAGCAACAAAAAAGTTTATTTCTTCTATATTTTAATTGACTTCTTTTTAAAATTTTCATTGAAAATAAATTATTTAAGTATTTTAAAAATAATTTCCGATATTAATACATTAAAAAGACAAAAAAATAAACAATTTAAAATATTTATTATATTTCGTATTTCTTCTGACAAATAAATGACTATCATTAATTATAATTAATTTACATTTATTTTTCTTCATGAAAATACTAATAAAACTTCATTATTTTACCTGTCAAAATAATGTCAAAAAATTTCTTCGCTGTACAACTTTAAACAGTAAATATTAATTATAGTTTAATTATAATGTATAAATAAAAGTATTTACAATTATGATTTTCCTTCTACAATTTTCTTGTGGTTCCTTAGAGAGATTAACATTTTTAAAAATATTTTCAGTTTTTTAATTATCATTATCTACTATAGGACTTCTGTATAGTAATAGAGGACTTATACGGGTGATAAATTGAACACACACGCACAACACATTGTTCGTATGAGTGTGTTTTGTATCCTTAGTCCTTCATCAACAGGTTTATAATGATTATCCAAAACTATTACTCAGTAAGTTCAATTTTATTCAAAAAACTTATAATAATTTTAATATATTTTAAAAGATGTCTTCAGGGTAAACACGTGTAACTAAAGAAACTGTGTTTTAATTTCGACTATTGATTTCGCTTTGTGTCCAATTGATTACACTAGTATAAGTCCTATTACTATACGGAAGTCCTAGAACACGACAATAATTCAAAATAGAATTATTAAGGTATAATTAACTAAATTTTTCTTTAATTCTTTTTCTCCTTCCTTTCCTACTCCTCCCTTTCCTCCTCCTCCTGCTCTTTCTTCTCTTTTTCTCCCCTTTTCTGTCGTCATACAATAATATTATGCTTTGAAAATAAAGTCATGATTTTAAAATGTAACAAAATATTCATCAACGAAAAATATTAATTTTTTAATTAAGTTTGTTTAGTTTTTGTATTTTTAATATAAAATTTTAATTAAAATATTATTGTTGATTAATTTGAATAAGTTATTTTGATTATATTTTATGTTATCTACAATTGGAGATTAATTATGATATTAAGTCAATTAAATAATAATGATTATTCCAGTAAAATCAATAAATAAGGCACTCCTTCGATTTATAAGAAAATCTTAAGTAAATTAATAGCAAAAGATCGTCTTTACTTATAAACACGCCTATATATTTTTCCATTGGTCGATAGGATGATTGGCTGTATACTTCAACCAATCGTCGTGTGACTAGAAAATCAACGTTAAAATTTTCTTTATCATTGATCTCCAATATTTTATAGAGAACCTCCTATGTTTGTAAACGGATTACGATTAATTATATTATTTTTATTTGTTTTCGATTCTACGAAATTTTATTAAAAATTCATATTAATTTAATTTCCATTTCAGTTCTTATTTACAGTTTAGAAGACCGAAATATTTATAGAATGTTTAAAATACTAATATGTAAACGTTTTAAAAATTTTTCTCTTTAAATGTTTTATTTCTTTAAGGTTTTAATGTATATCGATCACTTCTAAGATGGTATCATGCAATCTTAGCAATATCGTTGTAAGTTTTCTAATTCTTCTGTAGAAATATTTATAAAAAAATGAAAAGTATTAATAATTTGCAGTTGATTCACTATTAGGAATTAGAAGATAAACAGATAAATGAAAGTCTTCACAACTCATCTTTTCTTACACTACAGAAAAATAAATTATGTTCCGTTGTACTACTGTTCGAGTGGGATAAGAAAGAACGATTGTTAAGACTTCAATTTACGTCGTGTCTTCTAACTTCTAATGTGTTTTAAAAAATTTTCTGTTATTTTTAATTAAACTAAATTAAATCCTGAAATTGAATATATGATATGGCATAGTTTTTCAATCCCATTAATGAAGCAAAAAGCAAAATTTATAATTTAGATACTTCATGAGATTCTACTTTGTATAGTGGCTTCCGAATACCTGAATGAAGAAAATGAGATTACATCCATGGCTTTTTAAATGAGTATGGTATCGGATATATCAATCTTCCTTCAACTTTTAATCAAACCTGGAATAATAAGCCTCTCAGGCTTCAATGGCCCACCAGTGGCCGAGTGGTCTCCGTTGCCGCTCATAGCGGTGGTGACTGGACCCTAAACACTGGGAAGTTCGGTCGTGGGTTCGTGCCGCGATCGGACAGGCTGGCTGCTTGGAGTTTTCCGGGTTTTCTCCTTGCCAATAACGACTAAATAGGAGGCCAGTTCCCCATAAAAGTCCTCCCGGAAGGCATTCTTTCCCCGCGCGCGCGTGACACATCATTCAAAGAATGGCAAACCACTTCCTCAACTCTTGCCAAGAAAACTACATGGACAAGGACAGACTTGTTCATGCAGTCACCAGGAGTCTACGACGACGACTTGATGGAACTTAACACACACAGGCTTCAATGCCAAGTAACCTTTCACATGCAATTTATTCAATAAGATCTAATTTTTTTATTTTCTTCTGAATTAATAGTATTGTTATAAATATAAATATTTCACAAGTACTTACAAGTTCTCCCTTTGTATCTGAATCTCCTCTATCTCATTCAAATTTCTATTTATCATGAACAATACTAAACAGGACTTTGCTTTCCATCACTCATCCTTGCTCCATTGTAGAGGAATCCACAATGGAGCAAGGATGAGTGATGAGAATTAATTAATGAATTTAATCAATCACTAAATTAGAAAGATAAGACTTAAAAGATTTTAAAGGCATTGATTAGAATTGCAATTATTTGTATATAAATTAGTTGGAAAAATTGGAAAGATAAGAATCAATTTATCTCAGTTATCTTTACAATTGATCTTCTACATGTCCACCAGTGGCTGAGTAGACAAAAGAGTTAAATACTAGTCATGGGTTCATATTAGTGGGTCAGGCGTGAACCCACGACCATGGTTCCTCGGGAAGCACCCTTCTTGGCTGATAAACCAAACATTAACTTTGTCGTATGCCATCAAATTAATTTTCAGTAGAATATCATAAAAATAACACATAAGACTATTTTACTAAACTTAAGAATAATTAAAATATTTTATATATGGAGAAGTCCATCTTGTAAACCTATCCTATAATTTACATCGCTAATACTTTTGGTAATTCTCCATTTGTGAACATGAAACACTACAATCCTGAATAGAAGCCAGCAGAGTCACTTCTCTATGGTCCTAGATATAAAAGAGTCTGCAAAATTTTAGGTAAAAATATAAGACAATGATATAAATGCAATACTATTCAGGAATTAAGATGGAGAGAGTGGCAATAGAATCATTTTATTCGGGTCCTAGATAGAGAGGACTCTAAAATTTGGATGGTTTTTTAAGAATTTGATGAGAAAATAATATAAGTAGGGATAGTATGGATAAGATAAATAATATGATAGTACGGATAATACCTAAATAGGAGCCAGTATTTCCATTAAAAGTACTCCCGAGAATGCTTGGCAGATCACTCGTAATCCATAAACCAAACAATTACTAAATTACGAAGAACAGAATCGAATGAAGTGCTGAAACATGAAAGTTTTCGTGTTTTTACTCTTTCTTATGACAAAATTGTAAGTGATTTCGTATTTAATAAAAAGTCAGTTAAAGAACACAATTCGAAAAGTGAAAGATCATTCTACTTGTTTCAAAAATACCTACAAGGAGGGAATTAGGAAAGCAAATTGTCCTTCCTGAAATTTGCCTTATCCACCTTTGAATATTAATTCTGTAAAGTAATCTTATAAGATTATATTTATTTCAATAGTCGTTATAAGGAAGTAAGTAGTTATCTCGCCTTCTAGTTCGTTTGTAAATCGCATGTGAGACACACAACGGCTTTAATTTTTTACACGTGCTTATTACTCACCCTCATGAAAGTAGCTAAAGATAGTATCATTAGAAACAAACCCAATTAAAGAACATAGAGGAGAGATGCCTCCCAGAAGGTATTTCTACCGGAAACTGTCTTCTATTTAGGTGTTACAGGTGTAAAAATATAGAAAACTGGCCCCTATTTAGGTGGTAGATACGCGAAGGTATGGGAAACTGGCCCCTATTTAGGTGGTAGTTACGCGAAGGCATGGGAAGCTGTCCCCTATNCATTTTTTAATTTCAATAATTAAACAATGTATTAATTGTTATTGTTTATTTGTAATAAATAGCAAATGAAGATTTTGCAACACTGAAAGGATTTTTAATGTTAAATATTTTTAACAATTTATAAATTAATAAAATACATCACAAAATATTTTTAATTGTATTTAAGTATTTTTTAATCAATTAAAATCGTAAACAAATAAATAATAATTTATGACAACCAAATATAAAAGAATTTTTAATCATAATTAAAACATTTTAAATCTTTAACAGTACATTATCGTATCTTTGTATTAAGTAAAAGAAAAAAAAATACAATAATTGAAGGATTTTTAATGATAATTAAGCTCTGTAAGACTTAATCTTAATTTTAAAAATTTATTATCATTATTTTAGTACTTAATATATCAGCTGTTACCGTCAATATTAGTATTAGGTAATTAAAATTTAAACACCAGTAAAATGTCTGCTAATTGTAATTTTAAAAAAATCCTTTTGTATTTAATTGTTATTAATTATTATTTTCTATGTAAAATTGGTAATAATATCTAATATACAACTGTAATATATAAATTGATTTATTTTTAAATTTTAATTACAATTAAAAATCCTTTTTAGTATTGTAATTTATTAATTGAAATTATTCGTTTTTACCAGTTTAAATCTTTTAGCAATATACTGGAAGCTATTATAATTAAAAAAATTATTGTGTAATAATATTTTAACAAATAAAAAAAGGGAGTTTAATTATAATTATTCATCGTTCATAATTTTTAATACATAAATTGACAATAATAAATTATATTTTAAAGAAGGAAAAATGCTGAAAATTGTTTATTTATAATTAAAAGTCTTTTTACTGTTTTCTAAATTACAATAAAAAGCCTTTTCCTGTTTTCTAAATTACAATTAAAGTCCTTTCACTACTGTTTAAATTGCAATTAAATGTCCTTTCACTATTGTTTAAATTACAATTAAAGTCCTTTCACTATTGTTTAAATTACAATTAAAGTCCTTTCACTATTGTTTAAATTACAATTAAAAGTCCTCTCACTATTGTTTAAATTACAATTAAAAGTCCTTTCATTATTGTTTAAATTACAATTCACTGAAACTGATAATGGTAGTTAATACATTTAATGTGCCAGCTTCAGTATCAGTATTCAAGCGACAATGAAAGGACTATTAATTGTTTATAATTCACTTTCAACAATTAAAATAGCGCATTAACTTTTATAATCTATTTCTAATAAAAATAAAAATAAATAATTTAATAGAATAAAATTAAGTTGAACTATAATTAAATTATCTACATCAATTTTAGCAATTTTAGATTATTTTTTTTTTTTTGTAATGAGAAAGTATATAAAACATATTAAAATCTATGTTAAAGATATTTAAAAGACTGAATATTTAAACATTATTTTATATAAATTTCTAGCCCGTATTTATATTTTGTTAAATTTTTTGTGTGTGATACTTGCACGGATGAACGAGAAACGAGTTTGAAATTTTCCTATCGAAATCACAATCCAGAAATGATTGGAAATGACATAAAAATAGCATATTATCAAAACTCAAATAAGATTTTAGACTGTTATAAATATATAGATATTGTCTTTTATTTATTTATTTATTTTTTCTTTCTACTCAATCAAGGACTTCTATATGACTTATGATCCGTAAATGCAATTTTGCCATGTAATTTTTTGGTATATTTCGACTGGTCATTCGTACTTATTCCCATTGGAAATATTTCTTACTATACACTATCAAGTTTGAATTCCCAGGATGAACAATTTTTTATAAAGTGCTTCCTTATTATCGATGTTTTCTTCTTTTTGTTCTCGTTATAATGGTTTCTTTTTTAGAAAAAGGGAATCGTGATTCAACAGATAAGAAGAGATTTCGATAGAAATGATCTTCTTGTTTACTTTTATATTCTCATATGTAAAATTATATTATTCTATTTTATGAGTTCTATATAAATGGGATGTTTACGTATGTAACGTATACACGTGTGAACAGAAATCAATGCAAAATCATTGAAAATTCACACGCCTGTAAACAGTTTTATATTGAAAATTGTTTATTTTGTTTTGTATTTCACATTTGAAAAGAAGTAATAATGTTTTATACACAAAGATATAAACAATTTATATTGAAAAAAGTTATTTATTATTGTTTCTACGTATTAAAGTGTTATATCGAAATCGGTCCCTATTAATTACTATCGATATAAGGTCTAGCAGTGCTTAAGAGATCGAATTTAAACAACGGTTATGACTGTTACAGGGCAACTGACTCTATATATACAGAATTCGACTGTCAACCCGACACAAACAACTTACTCGTTAGTGGGATTCTGACCTTTTGTCTGGTCAGGAGGTCCACATAAAATGTAAATCATGTGAGGAGAAAGAGAGGAGGAGTTCTTAGTCAAAGACGAACAAGGCATAACTTCAACTATCGCACAATAATATTTATTGTGTGTAAGCATTTGATAAGTGAACTTTTGCTACGGTCATGCAGATGCGAGTAGCTAGCGAGAAGTCTGTAACGATATCGCTCTAGCAAATTAAAATCAGAGAGAGAAATGGAATCTTTCGCTCTCAGGACAGAAAATATCGCTCTCGCAGGTATCTGACACTATTTGATTTTTATAACGGTTTGAAGTTCTCGGTTTCATCTGCTTCGTCTACAATTAATTTTCTTTATACACTCGATCGAAAAGGAAAAATTCACGCTACTGAATGACAATATTAGCGAGAATAAGTGAGAAACTTCATAATCACAATCTCCCGCTCGCTAATTCATTTTTATTTTAAAATATACTCGCCTTTTTCGTTGAAAAGTCTATAGTGTACTCCACGTCGTCGAAGAAGAAATAGGATTGACTAATTTCACATGTCTAGTATTAAGCGAGAACTTGTAATCTGATAAAAAAAAATCAAACAGAGATAGATATATGCGATAGTGAGATATTCTAGTTTTCTCTTGTGCATTGTTTCACATTCCGCTCACTGCATTCATTAAAAATTGCATTTAACTTATTAATAATTGCATAAAACTTGATGAAAAATATTAAAAAATGTTTAAAGTCTCTCCGGCATTACTCTGCTAATAAGTAAAAGAATAGGATAAAACAGGATTGATGGAATAAAACAATGCAACACAAAGACGATATGTCAAGGGATGAGCTATTTTGTGAGAGGACTTCATATAGGAAACTGATCCCTATCTAGGTGTTAGGGGAGTGAAGAAAATCTAAAAAACTTAATGTGGCCAGACCGTTGGGAGGTGAGATCCATGACCAACTATCAGTGTGGCATGCTAGGGAAACTTTTAAACAATTTGCATACAGATAAGCAAAGAAAAACTTACAAATAAAAATCGACTTCACTAGTGTTGACTGTGTTACGATAGTTGGAATAAGTCGTTGAAAATGTTTTGTATTAGTCTTTTCTTATAAGACTTATAAACACAGTATAGCCTGTACAGGGTGCTTAAAAGATGTTCCCATTACTCGAGACTTTTTTCAAAGAAAGTCTCGAGCAATCAAGCATCCAGTATTGTTACTGAGCCGTATATTGGCAATATGGTTCTGAAGGGCGCGAAATAGATGGTAGTAAGTTGACACAAAGTCTAGACTGTTAAGTGAAGGAGGCAAAACCTTCCAGAATAGACCAGCTTCTGTTTTCTATGTGCTGGCGCCTTGTTATATCAGAATGTCAATTTTTTTAGTGTATGGGAACACTTAAGTTTAGCTAATTCTCTGGTGGTCAACAGCGGATTATCATCTATAAATTGCATTAATGGTGAAAAATCTGACTGGATGAGTTTATTTTGAAGCAAGAAATCGCCATCCTTGAAATTCTTGAACCAATTGTAGCGGGTCCACCTATTGATTGTATATTCGCCAAGCTCCTTTCCAGTTGTTTCTAGAAAAAAATATCTTAATGTCTAAATTTTACCTTTACTTCTAAGAAATAACAGCATAAAAACTGTTATGCCCGACTATATATATAAATGATGTTGTTAAAGAGGAAGAATTCTCATTTAATTATCTATTAAATACTTTCTTTCATTTCACCATTTACTTAAAGTTATCTGCTAAATATAACCAGAAAATGGCTAGTGTAATTAAGCAAAGCATCATCTTCTACCTCAAGGCAATGCATTACATTCAGGAGGGCTAATCTAATGAGTATTTTACTTCATGGTCAACTGACATGTCTTCAAGCAAGATAATTACTCCAACTTCTCTAATAGCCCAACATCTATCAAGAAAAAGAAAAGTAAATCAATAAATATTGCTTTATAATCTTAATATAAGTTTATAAACATGCAAAGAACTTAAAGAATGTAATTTTATAAATTAACTTTATAACAAGAATAATTAAATATTGTATTAACTACTGTATAAGCATCTTAATATACTTTTCATTATTAAATATTTTTAATAATATATTTTTATATTATTTAATTACAGTCAAATCTCGATTTAGTGCGCTTTGCCTTTGAAATCGATACTAAATCGGGTGGGACGTTAACAGAAGTAGATTAAATAATATAGAAATAAATACTAAAATAATTAAAAATTTAATATTTACAGCAATTTTTAAATGAATTTATTTGCTTTTATTCCTACTTAGTATCATTATTTACAGTCATACGGCAAGAAAAAAAAATATCATTAATAATTAACCACGTTTTAAAAAATTGATTTATTTATTTTAAAAATTTATAAAACACTTTAATAGATAAAACATTCCGCTAGTGATTTACAAAGAAACTTTAATTAATTTCTATAAATATTTAAGAAATAATCGATATTTGTTGATTCTACGAAACAAACTTAACATTGAATTATAAAGTAGAAAAAAAATTGCAAAATAAACTTATTAGAGACTTTATTACTTGTAACGAAAAAAAAAAATACTGAATTTACAAACGAAAATGGCAGTATTATTTGCCCAAACGTTTTCGTGTTATCACGAATTTTTTAGTACGACACGAACAAATTTAAGAATAAAATTATAATAAAAATTCTTTTATCACGTGTCAAATTTCGTTGGAAATCTGTTGAGCAAATTTCGACGTTGTTGGGAGACAGGAATATTTGATGTTTTCAACATTGATGCAGGAGAACATTGTGAAAAACTTTCTATAAATACACAACAGGCATTATTCTATTAGTATCACATGGCACGTCTGCAGAATTCAATTTTTTGAATGGCAAAAGAATTTTTTTTTTATTTAAAAAATATTTTTTCATTCACTAAATGTTATAGAAAATCTTCCTATATATTCTACTCTCTTCCATATTTCTTATTATTATGCTAAAAATATATTGAATTCTATAATGTTTGGTTTCTTGAATGTGATAGTTAGATTGTGGAGAAGTATACTAACATAACGGCAGTGGTAATACGAAATAGGGCATGTCTATTAAATAATATAACTGGTATAGTCAGTGGTCAACCCTTCCGAGGCCCGTAGACACAGAAGTTTAAGGCCCTACTACATAATTTTACATCATAGACTCGTGTCTAAATGAGCTGCAATTTTCAACGATTGTAGACTTATAAATTTCCACTGATTGTCTGTTTGTTTGTCCTCTTAAATAAGTTAAAGGATGGACTATATTCGTACTTCCGGTCCGGAAGTCACGTTATTTCGATTCAAAAATTTTATCCTAAGCGGAGTTAGGTAGATGACTGGCGTGGCTCCATTATTAACAGGTAAAGTATGATGTACAGGGGCAAGACACTACTAAAATTGAGAACATTGTGACGAAAAATTACAGCCAGGCATTGGGATGACGTCATAATTAATAAATCTTAGGCATTTACCTTACGTACAAGGTGGTTAATACTGCACTGTATTTAATACTATTCATCAGCAACTCACACAATGCCTTAATGGAGAATCGAGTGCCCTAAAATAGGGGTATATTTCTATTTTCAAATTTTACAATTTCGACGCCATGTAGGCCTATTACGCGTTTGGTTTAAATTAAAAAATAACTAACCTATTGTATTTTTGTAATCTCATAACAGTATATAATATACAGGCCCATTTGTATTTTTCTATAGAACATACTCAGTATACATGCTATGGTATCATTTCTCACTAATTATAAATTGTAACTGTAAAGCAAAGATTTACCTGTATATGTAAATTGTCATACGTAGTCTACATATATAATAAATATATAAAATTTTAATTATAAAAATAATAAAATACTTTAAATAATTTTCATATAAAATGCTAAATAAATGCTAAGTAATTAAATATTTTTTTTTTCTTTCGGATATACAGCCGAACGCACAAGCGAAATTAAGAAGTAATTAATTTTAATTAGATAAAATTTAATTTTATCAGCTTCATTTATTATTATCGATTAAAAATAACTTTTAATTTACTTATAAAAGCTCATAAAAGACTTTTATTTACTTTTTTCTTACGCTTTATTAAGATTAAAAATGCGATCTGGCTTTAAATGATAAATGAAAGTAGAATTTATTATTTTCTTTAATAAAACAAAACCAGTAACAAAATTAGATTTTAGATACGGGTTAATCCTTATTTAATTTCGATTCATTTATTTTTAAATTATTTTTTCAGTTTAATTTAGTTGGGGTTTGAGTTTTCAACAGTAAGAAAGGATTTGTTTTGCTGGTTTTATTTCCTGGTTGTTATAGAAGTTTGGTTTATTGGAAGAGTATTGATTAAATTATACTAAAAGTTATTACATTTTCGGATTTAGGGGACCTATAAACGTTGAGAAATGCAAAAAAATTGGGGTTTTTTCCTTATATGTATGAATATTGGTATGTTGTTTGAGAGAGGGGCAAGGTTTTGTTTAACCAGTTTGAAGTTTAATAACTTATATTTCTTTAGTTGAAAATGTTTAAACGTTTGCATAAAAGTTTGTGTATTAGAGTAAAATGTTTCGGGAAATTTTCAGGAAAATTGGACCATTGTTTCGTGAGATATTAAAGAAATACTGACCACATCTCCTAAAGGTGGAAGAGTAAGCATTCATACCAATTGAAAATTAATGCAAAGAATGAATTACAAGTCACGTATATTTTCAGGTGTTTTTTTCACCTTACTGATACTTAATTAGGGGCCAGTTTCACATACAAAATCTCGATGTTTATCTATCTAACTCAGTTTTCGAGATTAAAGGACAGACAGACAGTGATAATGCATAGGTAGACAATTTGAAAGTTAAATGAGAGAGAAAAAATGAGAATTTTGCATTACTTATAATTAGCTAAAGTGATTTACCGTTAATTAATCAGTTAAAAATGAAGCAGTAAATATACCGGAAATTTTTACTGGTATATTTACTGTACTGCTTCCCACTTTCACGTATATTTATATTTCTATGTGAGAGAGAAATATGTTTATTCAAACCGTAAATGCAGTTTCTATCACTCATTTTTTAAATAATTACTTTACACTCCTTTATAAGTTTTAAAGTATCATATTAAAACACTATGCTGGACAGTTTAGCAATTTGTTTCTTCTTCCGTCTAGAGCGCAATGGCTATTCTAGTTAATAAACTAGAATACATTTATTCGAAACTTGCGTTTCAAAATAGAAAAAAAGACATAACCCATTTGCAGTCAACATTTATAAATTATACCGGTAAAAAAAACTAAATTTGCAACCCTTATAGAAAGAAGGCGAGAGAAAAAAGACAGAGAGTAAGAAGGGAGGAGGAAAAGAAAGAGGAGAAAGAGAGGGAAGAAGTGGAAAAACAAAGAGAGAGGAAAGAGAAAAGGAAAAGAAACGGAAAAGTAAGAACAGAGGGGAAAGAATTTAAAAAATAGAAGGGAAGAAACAAAAGACAGAGGAAACAGAGAGGGGAGAAAAAGAGAGAGAAAAGAAATGGAGAAAACAAGAGAGATTAGAGAGAGAGAAACAGAGGAGAATAATCAGAGAGAAAGAAAATAAAAAGATATATGCATATATTTATTAGATCCCGAATGAAAATAAATCTGCTATTTTTGATTTTATAGATTNTTCGTAATACGGTGCGTTTGTTTGTCTGTAGTTACATAAAATGTATAACGTCAATCCAATTACATAAGGTAAATATTTGTCTTTTACGTATCTTGATATATGTTCAATGTAATCTTTATTAATTTTTATTTAATAAATATTTTATTTTTATTATATAATTAGAAATGTTGTGTTATTTAATTATTTTTTTTATTAAAAAAACCTGTATAATTTAGAAATTCTGTGCTCCTATTATATATACGTACAATATGTGTATAGGAAACAGACAGACTGACAGACAGATGAACATATTAATGTTTCTATGTTCCCTATACACTTTTAAAACCCTTTCACCTATTCAAACCATATTTTTCTAACACTTTTTTCAATTAAGCACACTATTGTACGTAAGATTATCCACCAGACAAACATAATTCGTCCCCTGAGATATATACAAGATATATAGTTTAAATATTTAAATTATTTTTAACGTTGATTGGCTACAGATAAGGCGATCGTAACGGTGATTGGTTAATGAAGTATAAGCTACAAGAAGGAAGCCATTTTTTATGTTCTTGTCAGTGGCCACTGTTTAAAGATAAAATACATCACTGTTAATTAACTTTCGGACCACCCTAAAATCTTGTTTTCATCTGTATATGAAAGAAAATGGATATTATCGAGGTATCATTCAGCAGTGACGTCTGATATATCTATTGTATCGCGATCGATTGGAAGTTGAGGGAGAAAGATCGACGTATTCGTCATTCTGCCTACTTGTAGATCCATGAGGGTGGTTGCAAATCCTCAACAGATTTCAGAAGCAATTCACAACATAGACAATAGAAATCTTTAGAGGGGATGCAGAAAGGAAACACTATGCCTTACAAAATTTCTTATTACCTAAAGTAGCAGTTTTATTCGAGAAAAGTTATCAGAAAGGGGTGCTTCTACCACCTAAATTCGTTCTTAAACACAGAAACTCATTGTTCTTTTATTGTTACTTGATAAAATTATCGATTGCTTTATTTGTTTCGATGAAGCTGCAACATAAATAAGTATATTTCGAATTCTTATATCTGTAAGGTGTTTAAAACGTTAATTTTTTATATTTATAATTTTTATTTTTAGAAATCTTGTGTTGTTAATAAATATTTAAATCATTTTCCATGAGTAAAACCTCAATAATTCCCACAATAATAAGGGAAAACAATATAACATGAGGTCATCAATAGTCTACTTCTTGTACAATGATTTTAGTCTTTAATTATGCACTAAAGTTATTAAGTAAAGTATTATTATGTAAACAATTATTAAATATAAAAATTAGTTAATTTTCCGACTTATTTATTATAAAAATTTGATAAACGTAAATAATTTTATGTAATATATTTAAATAAAATGACAAATATCGTTGCAGTTGTGAAGGTAAAATAAATTTTACGATATTTTTTTTTAATATTATAATGTCGAAAAAAGTCAGTAAAACACGTTTGCTTTAAGGCTTTCTTCTCTTCTTTTCTTTCCTTTCTCTTTGTTTCCCCTCTCTTCTCTCTCTTTACCTTCTTTTTACCTTTTCTATTTCCTCTTTCTTTGTTCTCTCCACCTCTTTTCTTTCTCTTTTTCTTTTCTCTCTCTTTCCTCTGTCTTTGTCTTTCTCCCCTTATATATTATGTTATATCTTAGGGATCCTTAAGGCTCCTTTTATATGTTATATCTTAGGGAAATACACATCTAAGTGCAGACTTAAAAATTAATTAATAAAGCTAAGAAAAATAAGCTATTAAAATATTAGATAAATAAAAAAATTTATTAATGGTTTAAAACAAATATTTTGCTATAAAAATATATATATTTTTTGTGAACTGTTAAAAGAATTTGGAAGAAAATAGAATGAAATGTCATAACTGATGATACGTTGAATAGAAAAAGCATTGGAAATTTTATAAGGCTTTTTTGTCAAGAAATGTTTCAATTTTCAGAAAAATAGGAATTCTATTAAAAAATAACAAGTGCTGCTGAAAGATCTAGTTACTGCAAGATTTATAGAATGTACTGTACTTGACAATAAAATCTTCTTTAATTTATTTAGAAATACAGAATTTATCCTGAGTGAATTCATTGTTGACTTCTTCAAACATAATCACTCGCTTGTCCATGAAATTTCTATGAGTTCTGAAAATAATTGTTTATAACGTTGAATTACATCAGAGAAGGATTTGACATTTAAAAAAATTGGATTTAAAGAGAGATTTAAGAAGGATTTAAAGGAAGAATTGTAAAGAAGGAAGATTTCAAAGATAGGATTGAATAGAAGGATAGGTTTAAAGGAAGGATTTAAAAGAATTAAAACAGAGAAAGAAAGGACTTAAAGAATGAATTAAAGAGAGAAAGGAAGGATTAAAAGAGGGAAGGATTTAAAAGAAGGATTAAAATGAAGGAAGGCTTTAAAGGAAAGATCGAAAGGCAGAAAAGGTTGAAAGGTTGAAAGATATAAAATGAAAAACAAATCTTATATCTTTATTGCGAATTAATTTATTAATTAAATAATTTTTAATGAATTTTGGAGTAAATATATATAGTAAATAAAATATGTTATTAATGTAAAACTTTTACTTAATGCGATATTTATAAACATAAATTTAAAATAATTTTAATAGTTTATGCATAAAATTATCTAAATAATTGAAAAACTTTTATAAAAATGTTAAGTTTATGATATATCTTGGAGATAATTTTTGAAAATTTAGGATCCAAATTAAGGTCTTATCGTTACAAACAGATTAACTTTTAATTTGTTAGCAAAGCTAACAAATTAAAGAGTTGGTTTCACACAATTTATTATGGATACTTTACGAATGAATTATTGATGCTTAAAGATTAGATTTTAGACAAATTTTATCCATTTTGAATAATAATTTGTTAGCTTTAGTAACAAATTAAGAATTTGTAGTAAATAGATCAATTTTTGCATTCAGAATAAAATTTTTGTATTCACAAGGTGCATTTTTTTTATATTTTTTCACATAGAATTCATAATTTTTATTACTTAACTATATCTTAAGAATATTGTAAACAATTGAGAAGTTCAGGAATTGAGAGAGAGTTGAGCTGAGATGGAAAAAGCAATACGTACTGTACAGTACCATATTCTTCAGAAACCATAAAAATATATACATAAAACCTTTGTCATATTTTACAATGACTTTTGTATATAGTCATTGTAAAACATGACAAAGATTAATACTACATTCTGTGGGCTTCTGTGTTCCAAGTCCGAACCAATCGTCTTATTGCTTCATCTCTAGATTCTAGATCAGGAATCGAGAAAGCTGTTAACATCGATTCTGGACTGACCATGCGAAGTTTCCCGTGTTATCTTCACGTGTATAACATCTAAATAGGGGCCAGTTTCTGTAAAAATTCCACCCGGGGAGACCTCCTTGGCTGATTTCCCATATGTTGCGTTGTCGTATTCCATTAATCCAAAGCAATTCTCTTTCCATGTAATGTCGATATAACTTGCCAAACTCGTAAGCATTTTATCCTCCTTTTTTAACAGTAAAGACAGCATATTTTAAAATTTTAGCATAATTATACACAAGGGCAAACGAACACCGGTATGTGTCTGAACCTGGAATAAGGTAAATTAAATGGCATAAATTATTCTCTTACAGAATAATCCACACGCGACCAGAGAACAACGCGAATGAGGCTACAGCAATAGCTGTTAGGTTGATAAGATACCTCAGATGGCATTCACGATTTTGCTACCCAAGTCTAAGAATCTCTTTAGCAATCCAGTAGCCCAATTCATCTGGTGTACGTGCATCTTCGAAGAAACAACGGAGGGCAAAGAACAAAAATTGATGTGGTGCCTGCAGATGTTGATGACGTGAATAAATTATGGATGCATTGCACAGGAACTTGCACTGGTTTCAAGAAGACTAAGGAAGAGACGATCTGAAGGTTCTTAGAAATAGCATATTCAGAATAAAATTCCTTGCTAATATTCGTAAATGTCCATCCTGAGCTGAGGCAAACCGCCAATAACTAAGGTTCTTCAAACAACATCACGTTCTACAATACGCATAGAATCGATATAGGCTAACCTAACTATTTGAGCTGTAGAGTGAACACGATAGAACTTATTGGACGTATTGGAAGCTTATGATGTCCATTTTTTCACCACTTATTGTAAAATAGATCTCCAGACAGCGTCAATAAATAATTGTAAACAACTCTACAATATCTGTAGATATTAGTTCTATATATAATACTTATTGTTATTATTATTTAAGATATTTTAATTTAGCACTACACTCGATTTACTGTTAGCATTAGAAGCGAGTAAACAGTGAAGCAATATGGAAGCTTGACTATACTTAATATGAAAAGTGAAATGTAATAAACTACCAAATGATATAAAAAATAAAGAATTGGTATTAATTTTCTTATATAACTTTCTCTTTTTGTTATTAAAATTCAGTTTATGAGAATGTTATAAAATTTTATCTTTATTTCGTAGGTTATTTTCGTGTTTTATTGATTATTTAATCTATGATAACATACTTGATTATCGATTTATTAAATAGAAATTTTAATCATTCGAGCTTCAGTGAAACCCTTCTAGATTAAAAGCGAACCCCCCCTTTATAAAGACCACTCTTGCAAATCAAACACCCTTCATAAAGTTTACTCTCCATAAGCAAACACCTCTCGTAAGACCTCTTCTATAACGGAAACATCGCTCTTAAAGGCCACACCCTTCAAAACGAACACCCCGTCATAAAGACCACTTTAGCTCGAAATCATTTAGTGGTTGCAAAGTAGAGGTTTAGGAGAGGTTAATGATAAAGAAGTTCACTTTTCAGTTAATTATTCTCGCGTATCCAGTCTCAAATTGTAGTATATTAATAAATAAACAATTAATTTCTGAGTAAATAATATTAATTGAAGAAGAGAAGAAAGTGATGCAAGTGAAAAACCATGTTATAGAGGGTTAACAAAAAACATTAAGAACAATGATACCTAATTAAGAGTCATTGCTATATTGTAGCATTTATATCGATTCTAATTAAACATTAAGAAATGGGAATATTTATTTCGATTTATTTTATATAAAATTTATTAATTTTATGAATTTTTTAATGCATATTACAATTAGCATATTAATTAAATTGAGATTATCTACAGTACTGTATACACGTAGTGTCATGATTTCTTGTAAATTTGGTGGATATTAATACGATTTATCTTACGTTTATATTCCCAATTTTAATTAACCATTTGTAAAGATATTAAATTGAGTATTTCTTTCTGACTGACATTTTCTTGTGTTAGGATCGATCGAAACTGTAATCGATAGTCTGTAGAAAAGATGCTGATCTTGTCACTTGAACCAAGATTTTCCTTGTAAAAATGGCTAATTTTTAAGACAAAATCGAAGGTTAAACCAAAAATTTGTTAAATATTTACTTTAAAGCTTAATTTTAAATCTACTAATTAATTTCTTTTTATATCTTGACTCTATTTCTTGTTTTAATCCTTACATTTAATCATGGATGAAAATAATGAAAGCGTCATAATAGAAGGAATTATGTACATTACTTTGCAATAAAAATTTAACGGTTTAGAAATATTTCTATATATAAATAAGTTGATATAGGCCTATGTCTTGAGAGGTTGCAGCAGAATCATCTGTAAAATTCATACAATGGCCCTGCTAGTATCCTCAGGGACACAGAGGAAGCAGGGAGTGCAGAAAGGAAACAATATGTCTTACAAGATATTTTATTTCTTAAAGTATCCTGCTTTATTCCGGTTCGAATGCTCCCTGCTCATCCCCTAAATCTCTGCAGAGACGAGAAATTATTAAAGTATCCCATTGCATTTACATTTCTTCTTGTAAGCAAGAAGATGACCAACTCTGAACCTCAGACAATGACCATGTTAGCATCCTCAAATAGACCTAAACTCATAATTTAGTGTTCTATGTAAAAATTACACATATATATTAAATAAAACTGATGTAAATTGAAGTTTCTTTTGATGAATGGTGTAAAATTTGTCCTTATTGGTTTTATTCATACACTTTTATGGCTCTGGGTAAGGGATTAGAGCCCGGACTCGTCCCACTCTGTAGGCATATTTTTAAAAATGGCGACCTAATTCATTATTTAAACACCATTAAACTTTATATTAAATTAATAATTTAGGAAGTAAAATTGTTAATTAAACCATGAATTACATAATAATAAAAGAAAATGCAATTCGCTTCAACAAAAACATAATTTGATATATTGTTTACGGATAAAAAAAAACAAAAGAAAAATTAATCATACTACTCTTATATAATAGCAACAAAATCAAATCTAATTATTTTGTATAGCTCATATTATTTACTTAATCAAGAAACAATGATTGGAAGTTTCAATTTACTTTTAATTTAACCATAGAATAAATGACTGAAACTTTAACAGTGATAGAGTGAAACCTGTTTAAAGCGGAAAGAATAATTTTATAACCTGTGATTCCTGTTTAGACAAGTTTTACTGTATAATTAATCTTTTAATTTTTTTAGTCTGCAACATTTTGTCTTTTCAAGGGAGTAAAATCTCTTCTAGATCTATCCGTTCTCCTCTATCTTCTTCTAGTTCACTCTTCTCTCTCGTTTCCTGGATCAATCCCTCTTCCATATCCTCTTTGACCTTCCTCTTGATCTTTTTCTACATCATCATTCATAGTATTCGTTCTCTATCCATCCTTCTAACAATCTCAAACCATCTTTCTTCAATAATATCTTTCTACCCTCAACTAATTCTCTCAAATAATAAATCATTATATATGAAATCTGACTGAGATGTAGATTTCACGACAATATTTTATATCTTTACAACTAAATACAGTTTTAAATTAAACCTGTGTAAAACGGAAAGAATAATACGGTACAGTTCGATTCGGTTTACACAGGTTATAAGCAAATTTTTACGAGTTCAATGTCCTCAACTGCAGTAAATGTTAATTGAGTTCTGTTATCAGATGCTTAACACTATTAGTAATATTACATTATTATTAAAATATACGTATAGAGAGAGGAACTATAATGTTATTAAGTTATTCTACATACAATTCTGTACTTAATTTCAATCATAGCTTCTATATATAGAGCTGTATAGATGCCAGAGAAAACAATAAAGTCATTTAACTCGCTTGAAATTAATTAACTATCAGTTGTTATATATAACAGAGAAAAAGTATAGAAATTAATCAAAAAATGACCCTCGAAATTTTTACATTTTTAGATTCGGAGGACCTTCAAATGCAAAAAAAATAATAATAAATTCGAGGTTTTTTCTATATGGAGGGGTTCGATTCTTTTCATCTACTTTGAAGCTTAATAACTTCTGTACCTTTTGTCGAAACTTTCTGAAATTTTGCAAGGAGATTTATGTATAAGGCATATTGATGCTGTTAAATTTTGAAGGTTAAAGGTCAAGGGGTTGGAGAGATAGAAAAGATCGTGTGTCATATCTCGAGTAGGGTTCATTCGTTATTAGCATTTACAATTTGTTTATACTCAGTTTTAAATATTTTTGTCGGGAAAGTTACGCAACTCGTTGCTGTAACTTTCTAAATAAGTATATTATATTAATAATTAATTTATATCTAAAAAAAACACCAATTTTATAATAAAATTCTTATTTTCTTATGCTTTATAATATGCTTCAAATACTTCAAATATTCCACTATTTTAATTAAAATTTATTCGTAATACGGTGCGTTTGTTTGTCTGTAGTTACATAAAATGTATAACGTCAATCCAATTACATAAGGTAAATATTTGTCTTTTACGTATCTTGATATATGTTCAATGTAATCTTTATTAATTTTTATTTAATAAATATTTTATTTTTATTATATAATTAGAAATGTTGAAAAAAACCTGTATAATTTAGAAATTCTGTGCTCCTATTATATATACGTACAATATGTGTATAGGAAACAGACAGACTGACAGACAGATGAACATATTAATGTTTCTATGTTCCCTATACACTTTTAAAACCCTTTCACCTATTCAAACCATATTTTTCTAACACTTTTTTCAATTAAGCACACTATTGTACGTAAGATTATCCACCAGACAAACATAATTCGTCCCCTGAGATATATACAAGATATATAGTTTAAATATTTAAATTATTTTTAACGTTGATTGGCTACAGATAAGGCGATCGTAACGGTGATTGGTTAATGAAGTATAAGCTACAAGAAGGAAGCCATTTTTTATGTTCTTGTCAGTGGCCACTGTTTAAAGATAAAATACATCACTGTTAATTAACTTTCGGACCACCCTAAAATCTTGTTTTCATCTGTATATGAAAGAAAATGGATATTATCGAGGTATCATTCAGCAGTGACGTCTGATATATCTATTGTATCGCGATCGATTGGAAGTTGAGGGAGAAAGATCGACGTATTCGTCATTCTGCCTACTTGTAGATCCATGAGGGTGGTTGCAAATCCTCAACAGATTTCAGAAGCAATTCACAACATAGACAATAGAAATCTTTAGAGGGGATGCAGAAAGGAAACACTATGCCTTACAAAATTTCTTATTACCTAAAGTAGCAGTTTTATTCGAGAAAAGTTATCAGAAAGGGGTGCTTCTACCACCTAAATTCGTTCTTAAACACAGAAACTCATTGTTCTTTTATTGTTACTTGATAAAATTATCGATTGCTTTATTTGTTTCGATGAAGCTGCAACATAAATAAGTATATTTCGAATTCTTATGTCTGTAAGGTGTTTAAAACGTTAATTTTTTATATTTATAATTTTTATTTTTAGAAATCTTGTGTTGTTAATAAATATTTAAATCATTTTCCATGAGTAAAACCTCAATAATTCCCACAATAATAAGGGAAAACAATATAACATGAGGTCATCAATAGTCTACTTCTTGTACAATGATTTTAGTCTTTAATTATGCACTACAACAGTAAAATATACAAATAATTGATGATAATAAATATTCTAGTAATAATTTAAAGTGTATTATTAAATTATTTCTTATTATTTTTTCACAATAGATATGAGATTTTCACATATTTAACACATAAATAGGGGCCAAATTACCGTAGAAAGTCCTTCCAAGAGACAAGTCTATGACAGATGTTCTCCTGTTCCTTCCCTTATCCTATCAAAATAAATTATAATTTTGATATATTTATCGTTTAAAAATGTTCATTTCAATTGGTCGAAACTTCAAAAACTTTTATTTCTGTCAAATATTCAGGCATAAAATATTTTTTAATATACTCGACTAAAAAGTAAACAGGCTGTTCCTTATTACACTATATACATCAGAAAATATTTACAAATCAGACTTTTTACTGCTGTATTTCATAAAGACCTTCAAGCTATACTTGAAAATAGATTCGTAAACATTCTTATTGCTTTTCCATATTTATGAAAATCTCCTGTTGACTTCCCCCTACAGCGTATTCATGTCTGTGTGGAAAGATATATATATAAAGTACCATTGAATGCAGTTTCCTTGAAAGAATTTTAAAGCTACACTCGAATGTCATTTATTATTAAGCAAATAAGGTCTAAATCTTTCAAGAAACGTAATAATATGCCTAATGATATACATAAGAATACATAAAAAATTTTATTTAAAGTGATAGAATTTATCACGCAGTAAAGGAAACACTTATTTGACTACAGCCAGATTTTTTAAACTATTTATATCATTAATTATCTAACTCCGTTCTCTAGATTAATGAATAACAGACAGACATACAGTGAGAATTTATAAGTTTAACATTTTTTCCAGTTACAGCCCAATGATATAGGAATGTTACTTTGTTAGATAGGTAAACAATAATGGAATTTTATCTTAACAGAGGGGTGCATTAAAGAAATAATATGCTGTAAATATGTTTTTCTATCTGTTTTACCCTGCTTTACTCGGTAAAAACACTTAAAAGAGGAGTGAAACTGTGGCCTGCGTAACTGTAAATCTGCTCACATATGTATCAATATACAAGTCATTTAAATTTAATTTTTAAGTCTATAAAAATGATTAAAAGTATTAAAATAAGCAGATTATAAACACTGTGAAAAAGCTGAAAAACATATATGTATAAGCTGGTGATTATTCAAGAATAATGTAAAAATGACATGTATAATAGAATATAATAAAGACAGACAAATAGACAGCTCAATTTAAAATACAGCGATCGAATCGAATAGTTTATTACAAATTAATTCAAAATTATTTCAACGCAGGGTGGTCCAAAAGTCAGTTAATAACGTTATCTTTCCTGTATTTTAATTAAGTTTTTTAAATATAAATCTTGAATTGAGTAATGAATAAAATTAATAAAAATTTTATAAAATAATATGCGAATTATATAGAAATTTCGAATTCCCAATAACGACCACCTCTAAACGGCGGCCAGTTTTTCGCGAATATTTTCTTTTTTCACGTACAGAATTAAAAAAAAAAAAATGGCCGTTGTTTAAAGGATATGTTCCTGCTATGTCCGTTACTTAAAGGTTTTGTTTCCGTCGTGTCCGTTATTTAAAGGTTTTACTGTATTTGCAACGGTTAACGGACTTTTGGATCGACCTGTATACATATATTACAGTAAAATCATTACTAGAGATTTTCAAAATACCACGAAACTTCTGAAATTAATATCTGTCTCGAATAATTAATTTATTAACCTGTATTGCATGCTTTAATTTATAAAAATGACAGTTACATTATAAAATGAGAGAGGGGGAATGTAAGAGGAGTGATTCTACAAATGTGCATTCATCAATCTACGCGAATGACGTACGTTTTGAATTATTATGTTTGAATGATTTTAAATAAATTCTTTATTAAATAATTATTAAATTTTTAATATTAATAAAAATAATTCATTAATCATTATATTAAATTACACGGAGTGATGCTTACAGGACAGAATTGCTTAAAAATCTATAACAATTAAATTTAAATATAATTAAATTAATATTTAAAGTTTGTTAAGTTGTTTAATTAATTATATTCTTATAGTTTTTAAAGTCCTTTTCTTATTTGAACGTCATTTACATTCGTAGTTTGGGGATTGAAAGATCGATTTCAATTGATATGATAACAATGGATATGGCACTATAGATAATTTTAATCTACCAGTATATAGACTTTTTACCTGTCTAACACTTTAATATGAGCTACTGAACATCGCTACTTGGTCGTGGGTTCGTATCTCACCAATAGGCAAGCTATGTGGAGTTTTATAGGTTTTCTTCAAGTGTCTGTTACCATAAAACCCTTCCCATAAAAAGTTCTTCCTGGAGGCACTCCCGTTGGCAATCACCCATTTATTCCATTAAACATGATGAGATGAGATACTTTTTAACTAGAAAAATTAAGAATATATAGGCCTACATACATACGTGTGAAAGAAAAGGCTATACTCAAAAGTGTAACCTGAAAAGATAAGAAAGATGGGTGAAGGAAGGAAAAAGAGAACTAGCACAATTCCGGGTTGCAAATTTAATCATATTTTTAATTTATTTAATTTAAAATATATGCTCTCCACCTCAAATTAGTAGTGGCTTGCCCCTGTACATCATACTTTTCCTTTAATTAACAATAGAGTCATGCCAGTCTTCTATCTAACACCTTTCCGGAGAAAATTTTTGAATTGAAATAACGTCACTTTCGGTTTGTAGCAGAAGTTATTACATAGTTAATCGGGTTCTCCTAACGCTAAGGTTTCCATATCTGATTACGTTTTTCATCTATGTAACCCCCCTTTCTCGAGATTAAGGAAAGATAGACAGACAGACAGACAGACAGACGACAGTAGGAATTTATAGGTCTACAATTTTATCAAATTATCCAGTTTTATTCGGGTATCTAACATTAAATAAGGGTCAGTTTCACACAGAAATTCATCCCAGGAAGCTTTCTCCCCCCTTAACAGATTGACCCTGTGTTGATTGCTTTAAGTACTCAGTGATTTAAGTGAACACTAGTGAGCACCTTTACAACGGTTAACTGACTTTTGGTCCACCCAGTACTTCTGTATATTATCTGGTAAAATTACAACAAATTGTAATATAAAAAAAACACCGTTATTCTAATTATAATAATAATAGAAAAGCTCTATATAAAATTGACAAAATCAATAAACAAAGCTAAATAAATTCGTATATAACAATTCCTTTATTACATGGCCTACTCTAGTAAGTTATAAATAAAAATATGTAAAGTATAAGCTACATTTTATTAAATTAAGAAAAGAAAAAATAGGAAATTATAAATCATATTATATATTTTATTATAATATAATTCTATAGAAAAGGTTTCTGTAAGATTCAATTTATAGTTCAGAAGTGGATCCCTCATATGAGAAAATCAAACCCAATTCGACTTGATTATTTTCTTTTAGTGACAAGAAAATTGAATTATTCGATTTCCAAGAAAGAGAGTAAAAATACCCCCCCCTTAAAAAGGGGGATAATAAATAAATAAATATATAGAAACATTCCTAAAATTGTTTTTTTTTTTATTTTTACTAACAATCAGTTTATAAGAACATTATACGAATTTTATATACTTACTTTTCCTTCTTCCATTGTAAATTATTAATTATTAGAGGATTTATTTTGTGTTTTCATTCCAAAAAAAACTCGATAATGTGATAAAAACGTGGAGTTTTTATTTATTTTTTAAAATAAAAATTATTTAAGAACCTTAAAAAATGAATTTACTAAATTTAGGAATTTACTATAAAACTATTGTTAATAAATAATATTATAGTATATTATAGTGTTCATATAATATATTTTAGTGTTTGTATATGGTATGAAAGAGAAGACAAAATTGAGCAAGTTCGTTAAAGGGGTGTGTTTAATTGTACACGTGTAAAGAATGTTAAAAGATATGTGTATATGTAAACAGTATAGAGGAAAGGAGAGAGCGTGAAAGATAGGTTGAACAAGTGGAATAGTGCCTGAAAGTAAAAAACAGATTCTGAATAAATGAAGATGCGAGAATGTGAGAAGAATAATGAATGTAGAAGAAGCAAAGAGGACGTATTGATAGATAGAAATGGTGCGAGGTTTGTATGATACGTAATTTCAGCAGGTCCCAGGGTAAAAGTGTGGCTGAGTTTATTTGGTGTGCTCTTCCTTTATGACGTTATTGAAGGGAGTGAAGCTTGTGCACAGGAAATGCACCTTTTCTTTGACATGACAGTATGGTATGTTATTATAGTATATTATATTTCTTGTAAATTACTAATTTTTAGTATTTTTAAAAAATTTTTGTTATTAAATTTTTAAAAAATATATTTAAGTTATTTGTAAAGAACTTCGTAAATAATTTATTAGGTTGTTGATAAAGAGTATTCTTATAAGATTACTGTATACATAAATAATAGTCAGGATCGAAATAATTGTCATTTATGTCAAACATCATTATATGCGGGTGGACGGTATATCAAGAGTTTCATTGTGTATTTATTTATAATGGATTCTTGGTATGATGACTAATCTAGCTGAGTCCTTTGAGAGTTCTTTATATTAAGAGTTATTGTGCACATACACTTAAAAAATTTATATATATTCTTTTCTATGCTTAAAGTATTATAATAAGCTTTATTTATTAACGATACAGATGAATTAAGATAAAAAATATTAATAGGTAAGAAGCAAATTAACCTTATATGGAATAAAATTGTACTTTGAAAGGTCATTACAATCAAATTTAGTATTCAGTATATTCTACTTTATAATTTCTAAATTAACCCCAGCTTTTATGACTGTTAACACTTTAACCCCGCTTACACGTCTGTTAACATTGCATACCTGCTTTTATGGCTACTGACGTTACAAACCCCGCTTTTACCGTTTAAGTATAAGGAAAATTCGAAAATATAAGGTTTAAATATAAGGAAAATTCGAAAATATAAGGTTTAAATATAAGGAAAATTCGAAAATATAAGGTTTAAATATAAGGAAAATTCGAAAATATAAGGTTTAAATATAAGGAAAATTCGAAAATATAAGGTTTAAATATAAGGAAAATTCGAAAATATAAGGTTTAAATATAAGGAAAATTCGAAAATATAAGGTTTAAATATAAGGAAAATTCGAAAATATAAGGTTTAAATATAAGGAAAATTCGAAAATATAAGGTTTAAATATAAGGAAAATTCGAAAATATAAGGTTTAAATATAAGGAAAATTCGAAAATATAAGGTTTAAATATAAGGAAAATTCGAAAATATAAGGTTTAAATATAAGGAAAATTCGAAAATATAAGGTTTAAATATAAGGAAAATTCGAAAATATAAGGTTTAAATATAAGGAAAATTCGAAAATATAAGGTTTAAATATAAGGAAAATCCGCTTTATGACAGAGATAAAAAGAGTTGCATTATTTAAATAATTGAAAGAGCTTGAAAAAAAAAATACTAAAATAAATGTTGAAACACTCTTCAAAGTTTGAATTTTTAATTTTTATTTGTATTTAATTATATGAACTTAAATGAAATTTAAATATTTAATCATCTTAAGTAAGAATCAATTAAGTGGTAAAAGCAAAGTACAGTACATTGTACTTTTTAATGATGAAATAATCGTTTTAATGATATAAAGGTTTTCAGAATGTAATATAAAATAATCTTAGAAAATTTTAATTTTCACTTTTATTAAAGATTTTTGTTTTTTTCATTTCAAAGAAGAAATAGAAAAGAAGAATTGTAATTACAGAGTTTACATTGCTTTCTCTTGTTTCCTGAACAAAGAATTTTTCTATGATACTTTAATTTTAAGAAAGAAAAAATAATTAAATAATTAACTTCTGATGATTAGGAACGAATACCTGGAGTCATTTTACATTATTTGAGTAGAGTAAAAATAATATTTTTCAGAAAGTTTTATAATTAATTCCTTTATATCTTTGACCAAGAGAATAAAACCACTGAACACTAGTAGTTGTGGGTCGTGGGTTCCCATCTCAACAACAAGCTGGTCAAATAAAGTTTTCCGGATTTTCTTCACGTGTCTGTCCATAGGAACCAATCTCTCACAGGTTTCCTTCATATGACAAACACCTAAATAGGGATCAGTTTCTCACAGGATTTCTTCGCGTGAGTAACATCTAAATAAGGGTCAGTTTCTCACAGGATTTCTTCACGTGAGTGACACCTAACTAAGGATCAGTTTTTCACAGGATTTCACGTGAGTAACACCAAAATAAGGGTCAGTTTCTCACAGGTTTCCTTCATGTGAGTAACACTTAAATAGAAGCCAGTTTGTCACAGGTTTTGTTTATATGACTAACACCTAAATACGGGCCACTTTCTCACAGGTTTTCTTCACGTGAGTAACACCTAAATAGGGGCCAGTTTCTCACAGGTTTTGTTTATATGACTAACACCTAAATAAGGGTCAGTTACTCACAGGACTACACGTGAGTAACATCTAAATAAGGGTCAGTTTCTCACAGGTTTTCTTCACGTGAGTAACACCTAAATAGGGGCCAGTTTCTAACATGTTTTCTTCACCTGAGTAACACCTAAATAAGGATCAGTTTCTCACAGGTTTTCTTCACATGAGTAACACCTAAATAAGGACGTGAGTGATGTGAAGAAAGCTAGAAAATGCCAAGTGGACAGCCCGTTGGCGAGGTGCGAACCCACAATCAACTAACAGTGTTTATCAGTTTTATCTACTGATACATTGGTGAAAATTGGGCTGAGTAATGTTAATTAATTGTTTATATTGATAGAACTTTAACAATTAGCTAATGTAAATTAAAAACTTTTTTAAACGTTTGCATAAAATTGCCGAAATAATTATAAAAGATAAATATTCATTAAACTTAAAATAATATTTATAATTTATTTATAATTAGGAAAATTAAGATAAAACTTTTAAAACAAATTATGAATATTAACTATTGAAACACGCATCTAACTAATTAATTTGTTGGAGACTGAATAAAAAGATATTGTGAAAATTCTTTTAAACAAATTTACACGTAATCCACCAAGTTTAAGGAGAAAATTTATTATTTTTCTTTACATTTTAGAATAATATTATAATTAAACCTGTCTAAATTAAAAATTAATGCCAGAAAAATAGATCTAGGTTAGAGAGGTGTTTCGAATATGAGGTGAAGATTTACTATAATCTATCAAAAAATTAATATTTAAATACAGTTAAATTTCTCAAGATGGACACGTGTAAGTTCTAAACTTCTGTACTCTTATAGACTTTAAGAACTGGGGTTATTTCATGGCACGTGGCCTGTAGATACTTGTGTAACGACTGTTATAAGTGTTTTGAAATACAATATTGAATATATTAGTGACTAATATATAATTAAAATGACATACAAAAGCAGGTTTACTTTTTATTTATTGTTTTTTTCTTCCTCCTGGCTGTAATACATCTCTAGGTTGCATAAACAATGAAGTCAGGTGTCCTAGTTGATCCAATACAAGGGCATAAGAAAACTTTAATAAATCCAGCTGAAAGGATTTAGTGATGAGAGGTGTCTCAGATAGAAAGAAGCCAATGAACAGTGGTTGTAGGTCACGGGTTCATGCCTCATCAACATGTAACTTTCAGGTTGTTCTTCACGTTTGTAACACCTAAATATGGGGCAAGTCTCCCGTAGAAAGTCAACCCTAGAGGAACTCTTCCTCCACAAATTGTTCATCTTATTCCATTAAACACGAGATGAAAACATAAGAAGAATTAAAGAAAATAATGGTTTCTTATCTTGTTAATTATAAAAGTTCCATTATTTATTTGGAAGAATCCCTCCATCTATTTTTTCTCGTTAAGAAAGTAAGCATTAATGTAAATGCTTCTATCTGTACTGATATAAATCATTTATTTATTGGCTTTACTCTAACAATGTATAAGTTATTCAGTACAAATGCTAATCTACAAATGGATTCTCGGATATATCCCAATTATTGTATTCTGCACGTTTATTATGGAGAATGACACGCTTTATGGTGACGAAAATCGAATCAATTCGGATGTTTCATATCCCTTTAAAATTAATTTGTCGAATGAGATTTGAAGGCAAAGTTTTATTAATTATAATAAATTAATTCTTTAAATAATTAATAGAAAGTGTAATATTTTACTCGATATTTAAATAACTTAATATATAAATTACTAAAACTGGATTAATTAGACTGCAATTTCCAAATTGCAGATGTATAATTCCTACTATCATTCGTTAGTTTCGAGATAATGGAATTAGATAGATGAAAACCGAGACCAGATATAAATAAAACCCTGGTTAACTATATACAAAATTCTACTCTGGACCGGAATTCACGTGATTTCGATTAAAAATTCTCTCTAGAACAAAGTTAGAGGGTTAGATGAAGAGAATGGCTTGATTGTTTTCAGGTGAAGTATGATCTACAGGGGCAAGACACTGTTTAGATTGTGACGATGACAAAGTAACTTTCATTTTAATTTAATTGTATATTTAATATAATATTTAATTTATTTTTACTTCCATAAAGTCAAAGGCTACATCAGCGAACTTCTTTGTTTTCTCTTGTATTGGAGGAATTTGAAAATATCAAATCGGGGTTTACAGCAGGGTTTGTCGAGTTTCGGGACGAATATCTACGAGAATCTGGTTCCTATTTAGATGTATAGTACGTGAAAAAAATGCCATGTGGATAGCCGGTTGATAAAAGCTGAACTCGCAACTAACTAGGGGTATTCAGTGGTTTACCCACTCGACCGTTTGTGGGCTTTAAAACAGGAAAATAATCAAAATAATTGATGAAGAAACGACAATTTATCACGTAATACGATTGAGTGAGGTTTGCATTTTATAAAAAAACCAATTTTAATAATATTTTATGTAATTATTACTAGATAAAATGTTGAAAATAATTGCAACATTTAATCTGTAGAAAGAGTTTTAGTCAATCCCGTATGTATCTCATATCCATAGGTATAGGGGTTAAAAGCTCAATATACAATTGTAAAGACCAAATTGTTATTTTAATCAAATACTTCATTACTTACAAGCTTTGAAAACCTCCTAAAACAAATCCTTTTTGTTCAATACACGAATTGTAATGCTTTAACCCACTTTATTGCTGGTTGTAAGTGAGCTTACGATTCAATTCTTAAAAAGGTAATTCATTTAATGTTTGGAGATTTTGACGTGTTCTTATCTTTTATGGCTCCTCACATCGAGAAATCACACGATATTTTTGAAATCTCATATTGAATTAATACGAGAAATCACAAGGTCACATAAATTAACAGTTCTTCCTTGTTCTATCCATTTGTTGAACAGAAAACTCGAAAGAAACCAAGAATTTTTAACGTAAGTTAACGTTTATATTAAATTTACAAGCAAGAACAATTATTCAGTGGTTAATATTTGATTTATTTCATTATTTCGGATATAAATCACTTGATTAATTGTAAACGAAATGAGGTTACTGTAATTAGTCAAACTCTTACGACTATTATAAACGTCACAGCAACAGAATAGAAAATAGCGTAAAAATAAATGGGAAGAATTAAAGTAATGAAAATTTACAGAAAAACAACGATTAACAAATAAACAACGATAACAATTGAATTGTTAACTGCTGTTTCAGAGGGGAAAATAACAAGCAAATGACGAAAGCAGGAGAGTTAGATAATGTCTTACACTTGTAAATTGTGCAATTTGCAAATGTAATAGATTTTTCTGTAAATTTTACACACTTACATATCTAATTAGAGAAAGTTTAAAATTTTGGAGAAAGTATTTAAGGGTTTAGAGAAGTGTAGAAACTCTCTACACTTAGAGAAATGTCTAATGGTTGGAGAATATTTCAAGTTAGCGATCTCAGAAGGAATAATTATATAGGATTTAATAAATTGTTAGGGTTTGTATGCGAATCAATTACAAAAGGGGTTGAAGGAAAAGCCTAAGTGTTTGCAGAAGTATCTAAGAATTTATAGGAATGTCTAAAGTTTGGAGGAAGTGTCTAGGGATTTAGATAAATATTTAGGATTTTGTGAAAAAGTTAATGGACTTAATAAGACGTTTTTATATATCTCTAACGTTTGAAGAAAAAGTCTGAGTTAACGAAGTGTGTACGAATTTATAGCAGTATTTAGAAATAGAAAACATTTTAGTGGTTTATTGAAAAATCCATGGATTTATAGGAATGTCAAAGGTTTGGAGAAAGCGTCTAAGAGTTTTGAGATTGTCTACAGTTTCGAAAATCTAATTATAGCGTAGTGCAAGTTATATAACTGTATATGTTACTGGCACGATCTGAAGGATCGGCTATTCTAGATTGAATAAAAATGTCTTAGCAATGTCCGAATATTCATTGTCTATTCATAGGGCCAGATATGACATAAAAACCAAGAAAGTTTTGTATACTTTACTTGAAAAATGATCTTTGTGAATAAAAAGAAAAGCAGACGGAATTTCAATCCAAGTTTTATTTATTAGCAAATTCCATTGAGAATTATTTGGCAGCTTTACCTTTTTACATTTGCATGCGTTTGTTTTGTACTTTTTAATGCATTGACACCTGACGAATCCTTGTCTATTAAAAATAGAAGCATGATTGTTAACTGAACTTAAAGAGCACTCTTTATCAGGGATGTCTTCTATTATTGGAAGATTAATGAATTTCACTTAACATAATTTTCTATTTGTTTTTCTAATGCCAAATATGCTGTATGTCTATTGTTTTAATTGACATTACTTCTGAGCGCATAAAAGGCATAATACCAAGCTTTCATACACTTTTTCAGAAGTGCTGATGCTTTGACTACAAATGACAAACATTTATGGGCTGTAACATTGTCCATAAGTAAAATTTTTAATGATTCCAGTCGAATCTTTGTTGCATATATAGCAAACACCCGTATTGATAGATGGAATTGTTAGTTTTTCAAGAGCATTAGGCAAATGGATGTGGATTATCTTAAGTATTTTTTACATCTCCTTTCTGTTCTTGTAAAATCCCATTCCTTTTACTAGCCTCTAGTTCCTTTTTCAAAATATTTTTGATAAAAATAGCATAAATTTTATTAATATACTCGTCTTATATTTATAAATCAAGCGTGTCGTGTTACGTTGATCAATAGAAAGTAAATACGGAAACGAATGACAAGTCTATTTAGTCGATATAAATGAGAAAAATATCTCGTTGCAGATGTTCTTGCATAGAAAAAATTGTATTTTATCACGAAATAATAAGTTCTGGTAATGAAAAACTTAACCTAAATGCATTATTTTTATTCCTCTTCGAAAATTTTTATTTCTGAAAATTTACATGCTAATTTGAATAAAAAAAAAAAAAAAAAACATTTATTTTATTTGCCTTAAAAAATGGCGAATAAATCTGTAAAATATAAGTAAAATACATTTTGTTATTTAAAAACATTTTCGCCATTTTGTTTACGATTTATTTTATTGATGAGAAAAGTGATGGACTGTGGTAGACAACGTAATGAAGTTTGCCTTACACTCGGGCCGAATAGATAAAACAATTGAATACGTGGGTAGTAGGTTCACGCCTCAACAATGCGCTAGCCACTTGGAGTTTTCTGAGATTTTTTCACGTATATAACTCCCAAATAGGGGACAGTGTCTTTACAGAAAGTTCTTCTATAAAAGCTTCCTCCTTCATATGGCAGATCGCTAGTATATTGCGTTGCCTTACCCTATCAATCTTACAATCTTTATTGCTGGGAGCCTCCTTTCATATAATGCACAAATGCTAAATTAGGATTCATAGATAAATAGATCATTTTCAAGTAGTTAGCTCAAAAATTTCGTTAATTAATTTTAATCCTTAGTCTAGTGGCTGACACAAAACCTAGAAAATCAAGGGTACAGCTGTTATATTCTCTAGTTGAAGTGCCGAAACGATCAGCACTCGTAGAAAATCAAGGTAATCGTTATCCTGGAATCGATCCCGGAATCCCCGGAATATTTTTATATAAATTATATAATAATTTATATAAAAATAATAAATTAAATTAAATATAATGTAAATAAACTTTTAAAAAATAAAATTTCATTTTATTTTAATCAGAGTTTATTTATTAACAATGTATTTTTAATGTGTACATTTTTGTACGTTTACAAGAAAACTAATTTCAAATTTTCTTAATTAAGATAAAATAAAAATAAATATAAAAATTTAATTAAAATTAATTAAAATTACACAATCTTTAATTGAGAATGGATTTAAAAGATTTAGTTAATTCCAGTATTTATTTTTAAAAATGCTTTATAAAATTATCTTCGAATGTAATTTTTAGAATTGGAAATTAAATATTACATTTCATTATTTCTTAAAAAATATAAAATACATGAATTTGAATATTATTTAATACGTGATCTTTATAAAATCGATACGATTATCAAATTTAAGTGATACTACAACAGGCCCATCAAGCTATTTATTGTGGGACTAATAAGAATATGTATAAAAGGCCTTCTTAGTACCCACAGGCAATAGCAGATCCAGAAATCTTTAGAAGAAATAAAGGAAGAAAACAATATGCTTTATAAAATCATTACCTTCTGAGATATCCGGCTTTACTCAAGGAAAAAACCCCTCAGAGAAAGGGTGAAATGTAAAAACAATTTTATAACAGCCAAAATTATAATAAAAATATAGAAATTTACTATTTAACATCATTCAATATTTATTTATTTATATGCAAACATAAGGGGAGACACTGAAGATCCACTGAATACCACAAACGAGTTGACTATACATAAATATTAAATAACAACAATATAAAAAGGTTAAAGAAGAAATAAAGAAATTTTATCATTCTTTATAATTTGTAAAAGAAAAAAAATAATTAAATTTTATTTTTGTATATTAGTTTTCAAGTAAGATCCTTCACTAAATCAATAATTTCCAACTTTCTCTCTGTCATGTTCAGGGTTGTAGGTTAGACTTTAATTGATTTCAGTCTCTTCCCATCGATATCAAAGAAAAAAAAACTTAATGAAAGATCTCATTGAGACTCTACAAAGCAATATTAAGCTTTCAATATCTGTCTGAAGTTATATAAAACGATTTTTAGACAGCAAAAGGTTTCATTTATTGCCATATTTTAAGGAGAAATGATTTAGTAGAAGCTATTTTATCCACTCTTATTGTTGTAATAAATCATTTATATAGGTGAAGATATATAGAAAGAATATGAAACTTTATTATTTTAGTAATAAAGTTTGTATTTTTTTACGAAATTAATAAAAATACCCCCCTCAAAACGCTACTTCTATCGTAATATTGATGTATAAGTATTAATATAGCAATGTTTATAGTATGGTCTCTCCTTACAGTGTATTTTTTTTTATAATCTAATAAATTTTATTCATTTTACATAAAGATAATAAAAAAATTAATATTTTATTGAATAATTTTTTATCATTTAATTTTATAATTTAAATTATATTACGTAAATCATTGTTATTTAGAGTTTTTCATAAAATAATGTCAATCGAGATAAAGTATAATTATAAACACATTAATGATAAAGTTTGTAGGAGTTTAACACAAATGACTTAACAACAATTCGAGCAGATAAATAAAATAAAAAAGGAGTGATTAATGAGTTTTCTTCAATCAATACGATTGTTTGCTTCTTACAGCAATTCAGGAAACTGCTTCTAAATAAAAAAGCAGGAAAAAAGGAGAGCGAAAACAAACTGTTTTGTTCTTAATCAAAGCGTGAGAGAAGTGAAATGGGGCCCGAAACAGTTACAAATGTAGGGCTTTATTCCAAACCTCCTGGGCCACAGTGGTCGAGTAGATAAAAACCACTAAATACTAGTTGTCGTGGGTTCTCACCACACACAACGTTTTCTGGTATTTCTTCATGAGTCTAAGTAGGAGCCAGTTTCTTATTTAACATATAAATAGGGCCCATTTTCCCAAAGAAAGTTGTCTCTGGAGGCACCACCCCTTCGTTGAATCGCCTAAGTGTTTTGTTACCTTATACGAAAAATACAATCTAATCTTTACATGCATTTCCAAAAGCCATAAAGTATATTAATAAAATCAATAAAATAAATTTTAAAAATTTACTAATTACTTGCTTTCATTTAAAAGTTAAATTTTGAGATCTTTCTATGCCTGGGGTACGAGTCAAATGACCTTATTGATTTATTTTTTTAATTTTAAAAATTAGATAGGAAGTGTTGAGATTTGTTCTCATGCTACTTACTCCTTCAAAACAAAAAAAAAATCCTGTACTGAAATTACAATGAAGTGTGAATAATTTAGCAAACCCATATATAAAAAATAACAGGCTCAGATACGGGACTGTTATTTTTGATTTAATGATGTAAATGCCTGAATAATGCATAATGCATTCTATCTGTATCATTCTATCGTCTTCAGAATCTATCACTAGGTCTTGTTTTATGGGTTGTATATAATAAAGCAATATATAAACTTATAGAGAGAGGAGGAAGAGTAGAGTAAGGAATAGCACCAGAATTGGATTTCTCCTTACTAATTAGGAGTAGGGGTCCAATATATGGTACCTACAACAAGGGACTAGAAGAACCACATTTTGGCCATCGTGGGTACAGTATAACTTAGTAAATTATTTTACTATAAATAAAACTGATTTTCAGTTTATTCTCGTGTTAATTGTATATACAAGTTCTGAAGTTTGTAATCTGTATTGTTTTCCTCCCAGGAGTTGTAATTTGATTAAATATTTTGTATTCAAATTGTAAACCGTGGCATTTATTTCTGCTCGATAAAATTTATATTTTATTTCTGTATCTTGATTGGTAAGATATGAATTATCATTTGTTGCGAACTGTAACAAAACCTATTTGTTACATTTAATCTACAGGCCTTTTGAGAATTGTAATGCTTAATTTTAATCACTGTATAATGAATAGATAAATATATAGGCCTATATGATCATTAAATGCAAATTAACATTTGTAAATTAGAAGAGATGTACAGTACAGTTATCCAGTGAGTTTCTTTATATTTAAGAATATTTTTCAATACACAGTTATAATTAGAACGAGTGAAGACAAAAGTGTTATGGATCCTGATGCAAAAGTAATTTGTAGGGCCCTACAAAGTTAGGTTATATAAAATTCAAAGCATGCTGAAAGGCCTGAGCTCTGTTGCACTGCACTAGTTAATTGAGCTTCGTGTGTTGAAAGGAATCAATTTTGTCACAACCTTAGGCGAATGATTTAAATTTGTAGCAAAGAATTGGTTACCTGTCAAAGAGGATAACTCCTGGTTCGCGCCTGATTAACGCGCTTGCCACGTGAAATTTTCTGGGTTTCTTCACGTGTTTAACACCTAAATAGGGGCCAATTTCCCATACAACTCTATGAAGGTATTTCACTTTTGCAGATCGTCCAAAGTAGGATACCATGCCACACTAATTCTACAATGTAGTATTAAAACTCTTGCTACTACCTAATATATTTTGAATTACAGGGTGACCCAGTCAGATAGCTATTCTAATAGGTCACTTGCTACTTTATTTGAATACTTCATCACTCCTTTAAAACTTGTTAAAATTGTTTATAATGAGATACTCATTGTTCAACATGAAAATTTGAAATCTTTGATACTAACATTCTGCAAGTATTTTTTTAATTTGAAAGCGAAACGTACGGTTAATTAACTTTTGGGCTATTCAATGTTTTAAGTATTAAGTACGTTATAGCCTGTTTAAATGATATTTTTATATTTTTACATTATTTTCTCTTGAACTAAATATATTTTTATATTAATTAATTTATTAGTACCGGCTCATTTTGTATTAATTTTAAAATTTTGCGTTTTTAAATATGAAAAGATTAAGAAACGATAAACAATAATTGTAAATATAGGCAGTTCTCTGCGAAATTTGAGAAATAATAAAACATTATACGAAATTTTAATGATGATTGGTTGAAAGCTTAATTCTCTTAACTGTGATTGGTTGAAAAGTAAAAGTAATCATAACGCAAATAATTTTTCTCATAAAATTTGCATAGTACCACCTATGTGATGAATATTAGTGCTGTTTTCATTTAATTATAAATTTCTCAAACTTTAAGTCTCATTTTTGTATTTTATAATAATTTAATTATATTCATAATTTCTATAAATAGGTTAAATTATACAAAACATTTGGCAAGTAAAATATTTTACTGTAAAAAATTCAATTAATATACTGTATAACTTAATAAAACTTTAATGTACAAATACAGTACCTATATTTAAAACTGTGAGTATATATAATCGAAGCTCATGAAAATTATTTTAATTAAATAACACGTTTACTTGCATTAAATAAATTAAATGTTTATAATTAAATCTTTCAAATTTCTTACGTTTAATGTAGGAATTAATAAATTAATAGTTATTTATTATGACTAAGAAAAGTTATTAATTATGACTCCGTTATTTTTTTCCTTCAAGTGAATATGAATACATAAGATATAAATAGAAAATATATGGTAAAACTTTAAACGATTTAAAGTTTAATATTTAACTGGCTGAGTGGATAATATCACACTCAGACAGTTAAATATTAGTTGTGAGTTCAACTCAGCCATTTGAACATTAGTTGTGGGTTCACACCTGGCCACGTGGAGTTTCCGTGTTTTCTTCGTCTTTGTAAATAAAGGACACTTCCCATAGAAAGTCTATCCTAGAGACACCCCTTTGGCAGATCTTCCTCGTGTTGCTTACCTTGTCCTATTTCTTCTCTCCACTCTAGTTAAAAAATTAAAAAGACAGTGTTAGTTTAATGATTTCGAATTTGGTCTTTTATTCAAGAAACGTGATATTAAAGCGATAAAAATTTCTTTTAACAAATGATAATAAGTTTAATTTATTCCTACGACATATTGATTCTATTCTTATATTTTAATATAGATAAGAATAAGATTTGTAACTATTCAGATCTGATCTGACCGAGTGGCTAAATCTATTAAATACTGACAGTTGGTCGCGGGTTCGTACCTCATAGGTTCGTACGTGATAGTGGTCAGCTGCCTTATAGAAATTAAAAGTCTTCTTTTATTATTTCATTAACTTTCTATAATAAGTATTTCTATCTAACCGATAAAATTGATTAATTAAAGTAATATTAATTAATCTGTATATTAATTGAAAAAAGCTTCAGGTTGTTCAACTTGAGCTGGGTCTAAAAATATGATTCAGGTATCAAATTAAAGCTCTTATTGTGTAGGCGATGCTGACGAAGAGGAATTTGAGAAAGATGATATGGTTCAGGCATGGCAAAGTGGCAAAAGCACAATGTTAAGTCTATGTAACAAACATGCCCGGAAATTCCTTTTTTAACTTTATCCCGAGCAGTTTTTTCCTGTGTGTTTTTCAGTTTCTTTAATGTAAATACTCATGTCGATAAATGTACATTTTAGTTACTAAGAAAATTGTTTTCATCACTCTCTCACATCTCAACCTCATCAATCCCTCATCTCCGAGCAACGCTGGGCATCATACTTCATTTCAAGTAATACTAGCTGCATATGGCCGCTAATTTAAACTAGTATACCACTAATATAAACTAGTAAACTAAATACTTCTTTGTTCAACTTGATTTTTGCAGCCCAACCTGTAAACAGAGGCCACTGACGAGAACATAAAAATGGCCATTGTGTCGGGGGGTATTTTCTAGAATTTCAAAAAGTCGTGTTCCTGAAAAAATGGCCACCGTTTAGGTCTTGCTGTTGCTGGTATTTAGAGGTTCATTTGAAAGTTCGAGTGTGTCAATTTTATCACGTTTTATTGAGAATTAGATGCCATTTCTATTCATTTCTTTAAATAAAAATACATGTTTTCTTATAGAAAATTCGCGACTACTAATGAAAGATTTAAGAAAGATTTCAAACTTTTTGTATATCAACTTTATTTATTTTTTATTATTTATAGTATTTCCTGTATACACAGATACAACTTCCACATAAACAAGTATTTTATAGAGTAGTAAATCCCTCTGGCAAAAATAAATAATGACATAACAAACGACAGGTTTAAAGAAAATCTGTCGTTACAGAAATAAAGAATATAACTTTTAAAATATTTAAAGCTTTATATTTTATTTTATTTTATTAAGTTATAATTTAATTCTTATTAAATTTTTTTCCAACATATAAAAAATATTAAAAAGTTTATGTTGGAGAAAAAAATTGCAAAAATTTTATACTATAATTTATATCAAAGATGTTAAAAGTTTCACAAAAGTATCGTCAGAACGCTATTACGTCAATATGACGTCATTTTACATTTCCCCATTAGAAAAACTAAAAGTATGACGTTAAAATGACGTAAAATTGCTCAAAATGATTCTACTAGAACCTACGCAGGGGTTGACTTGCGAAGCCATCCCTGTGTAGGACCTTGTACTGTACAATAAGGGGATCACTAAAAAGTCTAATAATTTTCAATTATTCTATTGTGTGAAATTTAAAAGAATAACAAAAGCTTAAAAGGAATAATTTTGTCGAATTAGAATAAAAAACTTCATTTAAAAAGTTATTTTTTAAAAACACTATGACATTAAAATGATTTTTTTCTGTGAAGACATCTATTATGAGATTTTATTATCAATAAAAAATAACTTTTGTGTTAATTATTACAAACAAGGCTTAATTTTGAGGACAGTGATGAATTTTTTAAAATATTCTAAATGCAAATAACCAGTAAAATTTCCATTAATTCTGACCATACCCGAGTTATGACACTTGACCCCCATCTTTCTCCCCATTCCCTGTTTTTCGTACTCCAAAATGAAATAGCAGCAATATATATATATAATGTATTAAAAAAAAAGGAAAAATCCTCATATATATATATATATGTGTGTGTGTGCCTGACTAACGAGCTAGCCACGTGGAGTTTTCCAGGTTTTATTCACGTGCCTGACATATTTAACACTTAATTAGAAGATAGTTTCCTATAGAAATTCCTCTGGGAGATTTCCAAGTGTTGTATTGCCTTTTTCATCAATTCAGTACAATCTAATTGGATGTTTCATGTAAAAACATGATGTGGAAATAATATCAAACGAGATTTTTATTTACAATTTCAGGAACATTAATCTTATGAACCCCCAAAATATAATACGAAAACAATGTAATTTGAAGTTTTTTCTTAAAGAAACGGTAAAAATTTTGTTTCTATTTGATTATTTATACATTTTTTTATAGTTTTCATATACGAGTGTGGCCCCAAATTTGTGTCTGTTCAGGGTCTTATCTTATTTCTTTCAGGTCACAATTGTGTTATTGTAGACAACGTTAAAATTTAATTTTCTTAGAGTAAAGGACAAATCATTTGTTTTCTTTGAATTGCATTGTTTTAAGTATCCAAAACAGATGTTATCTTAAGGAAAAGAGATAGTAAAATCATTGTTCTAACTCACCTAACTTTGAAAATATGAAATAATTTTGACATTGAATGAAAAAGTTTAATTAAATTTGAAATTTATTTTCAAAAATATCGATTTTTTAAATATTTTACAATATTCTTTTAAGCTTAATATACTCTATAATATTATATAAGAATGGTCTAAAGAAAATACTTTTTAATATTTTACAGTGTGCTATATATATACTAAGTTATATCTATGATTATTAGTTTTAATATTACAATCCACATAACATAATAAGTGTGATGCTACAAACATTTAAAACTAGATTTATGTACAGAAAATGAATGTAATTTAAATTTAATTTAACTAATTTTAATAATAAAATAGTAAAATTAATCATTTGTTACCGTTTATCTGATATAATACAACATAACTACACATGATACAGATAGACTATAAATATAGAACATGCCTAAACAAGATAATGTGCAGTGTTATGTACACTTTTTCACTATTTTTTTTTTTTTTTTTTTTTTTAGAAAAAGCAAACTTAAAATATGCATATTAATACATAAGTCGGTCTTCGTGAAATATTTGTTATAGAGTGAAATAAATTTATGATTTTCTAAACGATGATTGGTTAAAGAAATATAAGTAGGCGGAGACACGTGGATATTTCTACCATTAAGCTAATGTTTTTATCATTTTTTTTAAATTCAAAATAATCGTGTGTTAAATATAAATTCTCTAATCAATTTTTCGTTTATAATATTATAGTTTTAATGCTTTAATTATGAAAAAAGTTGTATTTTTAATGACTTAAATTAACTCAGTAATTATCTATACATTAAAATTTTTAATACTAATTCTTATTATATAACATTTTTAAAATGGTCGAATAATCAGAATTAATTATTCGAAATATTAAAGGATAATTGAATATCTACTTTAATGTTTAAATGCCAATTGTACTTGACGTCTTTTCTTTTCTATTATTTTAAATTTCATTTTGTAATCGAGAATAAAACTATTAAAATGTTTCAATGATACTTTACAGAAATTAAATGAAATTTTAATAAAGACAAAGAAACCCTTTGATTTAGTGTAGTGGAATATGGCAACACAACACATGGATGATCTATCAAGAGAAGGAAACTGGCCCCTATTTAAGTGTTAAATCTGCCATTAATTAGCTAACAAGAAATGCGCTAAAGAATATTTGTTAATAAGCCAAAATATTCAGTAATATTTATATAAATTAAAATATTCTTTAATTCTTAAATAACTATTACTAATATTTTCTACTTTTTAAGGAATAATTATAATTACACTAGAATATTTTATAATATTTAATTAATGAATAATTGTTAATAAATTGTAAAAATTTCTAAATTTTTAAAGAATAATCGTTTATATGTACAAATATTTTTTAATATTTAAAGTTAAATAAATTTTATTTTTAAAATATCTGCTAACTGTGATGAAAAGTTTGATAAGGTAGTTTAAAGTGTAACATTGCTAATGTAGTTTGATATATACAATTAAAGTGTCCTAACAATTATAAAGAATATATCTTTACTTGTTTAAACGAGTTAAATCAGAATGCATCAAGCATCTTTACAGAGTAATATAATCTCATTTAGGTGAAGAGTAGAACTAATTAATTAAATAAACATTACCTTTGGGTGAAAATGATACATTCGACTCGTTTCAATGTTTAATGTACATAATATTGACACCACAGTGATTATACTGACATTAAATTTCCTTGGAATTTAACAGAAATATTTTATTTTTCTCCCGTGTTTTGGACACTTTAATATAATATTCTCTTAGGATATACAAAATTAAAGTCTCTTTGAGAATCTCTAGAAGCATATACACTTTTCAAATTATCAAGAAGCAAATAAAAATTCAATGATATACAATAATAATATATATTTTTTAATTAAAAATAAATAATTGGATAGTATATTTTGGACATATGCATGCAATATATAATGTATTCGTATATCCAGCATTTTTGTGTGTGTGTATGTATGTATGTTACATTGATAGTTATGTGTACAGAATTCTTGATGTAGAATAAATATTTTCCATTATATAATATTGAACTTTTCTTCATTAATCAGTGGTAAAATCAGGTGCCTAAAGAATGCTGTTTAAGTTTTTTCCCAATCCTGTTTATCATGGTTTGTAATATCTATAATTAATTTTGCTAGGCCTAAAATAGATACATAATAATTATATTTTTATTGAAGAATTGGGTGAAGTAGAAAGGCCCATTGTCTTTGTATCATTTCTTTTATGAATAATTTAGATCTGTCCAAATCGAACCCAAATTTATCAGAACCAAACTACAGACGAATTTTTCACCATATACAATATCAGCATTACTTTGTTTAAAGATTTTAACAATACACTTACAGATTGAAAAGGAATCTTGATAAAACATTCACATGTCTTGAAAATGTTACATAAGGAGAATTCTTTAAGCATGAGGATATCATTGTAAACTTGTAAGCTTAACGTCAAAGATGTTGCAACACCTTTCCAGAGGTACAGTACACATCGTAAATCTGAATTTACAGCATTACACTGTTCTGAATCGCCTCAGAACCCTGAGTTTTAAATGCTTTACTGCTTAAAATCTCTATATGTGTGTGCATAGGGATGATTTGGAGGAAAGTCTGGATGCATCCTGACTCTAAACTCTTCGGCAACTACATCACAACTGGGAGTCCCCACCATTAAAAAAACAACTTGAATTCGTCCCTCCTTACTCGACTCCGCTTTATCTGCAAGAAAATAACCAAACATTAAACGTTACTGCGATGGTTTCACACGTATGAAATGGGATCAGATTGGATTGAATTGATTTGCATAAATCGATGCAACATATGAGGAATACCCCCGGGATATTTTTAATATTAATAAAAAATAATCAGAAAGTCAGTTAACCCACGAAACAGAAGATTACAAATTAATTTAACTGTTCTTAAAATATATTAAGTTAACTGATTTTCGTACCATCCTATATAAAGTTACCTGTATAACCTATAACGTTTATTTAATTATGTAATTTTTTAATTAAGAAATTTACAGGTTATAAAGTTCCGTCGTAAATTATATTATTCTTAATGTAATTTCACAATTAACATGTTTTCCTATATTCAGAATAAAGAGAGATTTTCTATGGAGCCATTTATAATGTTTACAATTCTCATAGAAGTTTAATGCTATTGACATAATTTCTAACTTATATCTATCGAAATCGCTTACTAAAAGGAAATTTCGAAATGTCTACCCATTTACAAATGCCTTAAATTAATTTCCATTAAGTGTATTATTGGGATTAAATGGAATTTATCTCGTGATTCCGATAAATTTATTTTGTAATGTTGTATGATGCTTCAGTCTATCTTTTATTAAAAATTATATATTATAATATTAATTAAAAGACACTATAAACGGCGATTTTTTATTTAAAAATCTAACGTTTTTATCTTACTAAATAGATTTGATTTAATTTGACATGGCAACGCAACACATGATGCCTCCCTCCTCCATAGAGGGAGGCATCCCCCCTTCAGCAGTTCGCCCAATTATTTATAAATCTTTGTTTTACTTTAAAGACGTAACGTTTTTCATATCCTGTCGATGGTCAATCAAGTAGTGAGCCTACCTATAGCAACATGGATAACACCACTGAACCCTTGTCATGGTTTGCGCCTAGTCAACGGTTTGGTCAGGTGGAGTTTCTTCATGTTTAGTAATACCTTAATAGGGGCCAGTTTCCCTTAGAAAGTCCTTCCGGGAGGCATTCCTCCTTGGAAGATTGTCCATCTGCTGCGTTATCGTATATAAACAACAAACACAATGTTCTTGCTACCGGGCTATCCATGAGGACACCCCGTTTTTGTCTAAATTGGATGTAATAGAATAAAAAGAAGGAACTATTTCAAACTAGGTTAACTTAATGTCCTTATGATACTTTTCGGTCTCCTAGATGTTTAATTTTAGGAATTCCTCTAGCGAGTCACAAGAGTTCCAGTTTTACAGAAAGATGTACAACGAGTCGAGTACAGCAGCTATTTTCTTCCTCATTAAATTAATGTGTGATGTATCATAGTAGATCTCTGGCCCTGTTATTGAGTACATGTATATTTGCATTGATATAAGACTAGAAACCCTTAACGGCATTTCTCTATAACCGGTCTGAATTGTTTGTCTTCTTATACGTCTTTCCGAACGCAAATAACCGTGGGAATGCAGGTGCAGATATATTGATGTTTCTAAGGAGTTTTATTACCTTACACAGAGTGGATTTCGAGAATTAACACATTTAACAGCTTGTCTGCAGTGTATAATCTTGTAAACCATTAACGTAAGATAATTTTTTTAATGTAAGGAGTACTTTACTTTTGTCTTGTTTAGGAAGAATTAGTTGTTCTCTTTTAGCCACTTCTTTGTGAATGAGATACCTCTGTGTAGGTCGTTTCGCTTTCGGTTATATTTGCCATGTTGTTTCATCTAAAATAATCAACCTGATTGGATCGAATCCTCTTAGTGTTTTCTCAAACCCCGGAATAAAGAGGGATATATTAGGAGGTATGTCCAGCTCTTGTCTAACTCTAGATAAAAAAAATCGATGAGTTCAGCATACTGTATGGATTACCGTGAACATTCTGTTCTATGTAGTACAGAATATACTATTGTCAACAGTTGTACAGAATACGGAATAGGACTATTGTCAATGTGCTGTAGCTTCAAAAATTGACAATAGTACATGATTAGGAAGAGAACAAAATGCTTCAGTTCTTTACAAGGTAACTCTACGGAATTTTAAGGAATGATAAAGACAGGATTCTGGAAGCACTAAACTAGGAGTATACGAGATACAGATTAAGATGAACAGCATTAGTATGAACACTGAATACATTACTTACATTAAGAGGAACCTCGTCAAGCGAATATATGAGCACAGATGTGATAAACATAATAGAAAAAAACAGTACAACTGTAGTTAGATTCGTCAGTAATGGATTTCTATCAAATTTTATCGGTAGCCAAACTTTTATTGCGTTTTAAGCGATTTAGCGTTATATCCAGTCTACATGATGACAGCAAAAATATTTAAAAATCAGATCGGAAGTCCGTACACATTTATCCCTAAGCATTTCTTAACTGATCTTAATTTTATAGTGTTTTGCCCCTGTACATCAACATCATACCTCTCCTAATAACAATCCATACCAGTTATCTAACTCCGTTCTCGAAATTAACGAAGGACAGACGTACAGACAGGTAGACGAACGACGATGGGAATGTATATGTCTAAAGATTGAAAATTGCAGCCTAATTAATATCTGATATAAAGGATTTTAGGATTGATGGATAAGGCAAAGCAACACGTGAAAAACTGGCTCATACTTAGGGGTTAAATACGTAATAAAAACCCTGGGAACTCCACGATTGGCGAAGCTCAAACCCGTGACGAACTAATATTTAGTTGTTTTATTCACCGGTCATTAATGGGCTGTATAATGGAAGAAATGCTCGACTACACGTAGAAAACATTGATATTTTTTGACAAAATTTTGTTTTTCGTGAGAAACAATGATGCATGAAACTGAGAAAGGACTTTATACTCTTTCTAATCTTCCATTCTTACAATATAATGTATCTCTTTTAAGTCTTATAAAAGCCAATTAGAAGGAAAAAAAATACACAATTAAACAATATAATAAGATTATAATAGTACAAATGTAGTAAATAAATGTAGCCTATTAAAAAACACTCAAGTTGAGTTATGTAAATTTAATGTCTTTAAATTTATAGTAGCCTTTAAAATTAAAAGTAAATTTTTAAAGTTTGATTAATTAAATGTATTTTACAATAATAAACATTTAATGTAGTTTTAATTTAACAAAATATCGATCGTAAAGCGGCAAATTGTTCTGTGTATTACGAGTGCAGCAGCAACAATTCCTACGCGTTTTCCCACTCAATAAACGATACGTTTTATCTATTTTATATTAAATTCTTCTCAGTAAATGTATTTTTTTTAAAAAAAATAAAAACAATTTTAAGCTAATAAAAATTACAATATTATAAAATTTTGATTAAATTTTATTAAATATTTTTACATAAAACTACATGCAATTACCTATTCCTTAATACTAGGCAATCTAATTACATTCACTAGAGAAAAAAATATAATATATTGTTCTATTTATTATTAATTAATATTATTTGTTATTATATTATTCAATTCGAATTCCTAAATATAGAGTGAGGTGTTATTGAAATACGATAAACCAGCACTGAAAGGGAGAGTATGGCGTCGCGTCGCGTCGCTTTGCGCGACGACATTTTTCCTCCTACATGTGTTCTTCAATGTTGAATACTTTCACAATTATTCTGAAATTAATAATGAAAACAGAACAAAAATTTTTAACGATTCTTGTTTGAATAAAATATCAGAATTTGAATAATTGGTGCGCTTTATCTATGGGCGGATGCGACACTTCCGCATCGCTTTTAAAGTTATTTATTACGCATTATCTGTTTATTTTTATTTAAAAAATGAATATTATATTTAAAATATAATTTAAAAAATTATTTAATTAAAATGAAGAAAAATAAACGCAATAATAATGAGAAATGTTAGCCCCAAGGTGAAACGAAGTTCGATAATGCACCGTCGCGGAAAATTAAATATCACATTAAATCATTAACTCGGATATTCTAAGCGTAATTATTACTTTACATCTTTAAAATTTATATTTGTTAAATGTATTTTAGTTGAAAATTATAATAAAAATATATATAACAGCAATTTAGAAAGTCTTGCGCGCACTTCGATTTGTACCAAGTTATGATTCTAATACTATAAAATATTAAGTTTACTCTTAATTAAATATTCTTATAAATATATTAATAATTCTGTGTTACGTGTGTGTAATATTGCTTAAAAAATAATTATTTTCTTTAGAAAAAGCAAACACACAAAACTTTAAGTTGATTATAAATCAGAAATCGTCAAGCGAAACGTTGCGATTCGATGCGACACGGCGCGACACAATATGATGCTTGCTTGAGAAATAACCATTATTAAATTAATTAAAATGATAAAATTATACAATAATTATTTAAACATTTTTGCAAATAGTAACTTTCTTATAAATATAATTATTTAATTAATTTTTAAATAAAATTAATTTAATTATATCGTAATTTTCTTTGCTGGTATTAGTTTAAATCATAAAAAAAAGTATTTAATTGACTTAAAGAAAGATAAGTAATGCATAATTTAATATTTAATTAATTTTTAAATTAAGATAAGATTTATTTATAAATTCCATAGAGAATATTCCCTCTTTATAATTAATCCATACACGGACTAATACTATTTTTATTCGCAGAGATGCGCTTAATTCGCTTCGCTCGCGTCGCGTTGTCGTGTATAAAAAAATTTATGTCCTACGAGATTTATGAAAATAGATTAACTTTATTTACCGATAATACTGTATATACTTTATATATATATATATATAATTTTTTAATTAATAAAAAATATGAATAGATTATTACGTTTATAAGACACTGCGACATTTGAGACACGAAGCGAATAGAAAATAAAATAGATAGAGAAGATGAATAATGGTGAAGTTCTAGAAGAAGTGAATGAGAATAGGGAATTAGCACAGAATATTAAGAGAAGAGAAGTTATCTGGATTGGTCACGTGAACAGAGAAGAGTGCCCACTCATGAACACTTTAGAGGAAATAGTGGTCGACAGAAAAAAGAAAAAGTAAAAATGATTGATGACCTGAAGGAAGAAATGATCTACAAGAACTTCTAAAATCAAGGGCCATAGACAGGAAAGTCAGGAAGAAAAATTTGTTCTTTATGAAACTCTGGAAACACTTGAATACTGAAGAAGAAATGTGGTTTGGACAGTAAAGTAAGAATAATATATAAATTATTGGACTTCAGAGCATTTAAAATAAAATTTAAAAGTATATAAAATAAATCCTGTCATAAATTTTCTAAATTATATTTACTCACCAGTAACCGAATGAATATAAACCACTAAATGCTGATAGATGGTCGCGGGTTCAGTACCCAGTTTCTTGTAGAAGATCTATTTGTCAGATTGCCTTATTCCATTAATCCAATCTGAACTTTATAAGAAATATACTTAATGACTACTTACAAACAGATTTATTTAATTAATTACATTAAACGATACCTTATAATATTTGATAATGAGTATTTTCTAAATAATTAAAGAGAAAAACTATGTCATTAGCAATTGCAATAGACTTACTCAGCATCTCTTCCATTATTCTAATTGAGTCATTATCTTAATTATCCACGTTGTTGAAAGTTATCTATACTTAACAAAGTTTACCAACAAAAAATAAATACGTTATATTCTAAGCAATATTTTTGCTAAATAATTTCATAAATTAATAAAAATTTTCTCATATAAATAAGAAATTAATTATTTAAAAGAAATACAAACGAGTTGCATAACTTTCCCGGAAATAGTTAAAATTGTGTGTAGTGCCATCTGTTGTAGTATTTTATTTTAAAAGGAAAAAAATAACGTCAACTAGCTTAATTTTGATAGGTTTTATAAGAAATTGTAAGTGCCTATAACGAGTAAAATCGTCATTAAGTCCGATCTACTCGGGATATAGCACATGACCTTTTCTATCTCCCCACTCCTTTGACCTTTAACCATCAAAATTTAACATCATTAATGACCTTAACGTACAAATTTCCCCGCAAAACTTCAAAGATTTGGACCAAAAACACAGGAGTTATTAAGCTTCAAATAGGGTGAATAAAATGGTGTCCTACCCCCCCACAAACACACACATTGTATGTGTTTGTGGGGGGGTAGGACACATTGTATGTGTTTGTGGGGGGGTAGGACACATTGTATGTGTTTGTGGGAGTAGGAGTGGAACACGTGTATATATTGAACACAAGCACACACAATATATGTGTTTTTGATTAATATATACAAAAAATTACATTAGATTTTTTGCATTTCTCGACTTTTCAAGGTCCTCTCTGTCCAAACATGTAAAAGTTTGGAGAGGGGTCATTTTTTGACTGATCCCAATACTTTTATTCTGCTACATATCACAGGCAAAAAAGTAAAAAAATGCATAGAAATTTAATAAATTAATAATTTTCTTTTAAATTCCTTTCAATTAATTTCAAGTAGGGGGAGAGAATAATAATAATAATAATAAATAATAATAATAACAATAATTTTCAGGAAAAATGAATAATTTAATTGTAATTAAATTTAGTTAATTTGTATGAAATATTATTTTAATTAGGAGTTTATCAAAAATGAATTTAATTTAGGAAAATTGAATTTTAATTTGAAATTTTAATTTAATTCAGTAGACAAATTAATATAAATTACTTTAGGAAAATAATTATGCAGTCTGTAATAATAAATTTAATAATCCAATATTAATAATGTATAACACAATTGAAAAAAAAAGTTAAATTAAATTAAAAGTTTCATTTAGAAAATCATGAATTTTAATAATTCAAATATTTTAGTAAATTATTCATTTTTAGTTTTGAAATAAGTTCTTAATTCGCATAAATATTCATTAAATTTAAGATTTGAAAGGAAAAAAAATTGAATTTAATATCATGTTAAAGTTACGCAATAAACTTGATATTACTACAAAATTCAACCTACAACGATAAGGGTGGTCCAAAAAGCAGTTAACCATCTATTATAGGATAGCCCTTACAGTGGTTAACTAACTTTTGGAGTATTCTTATATAATAATCTAGTAATCCTTTACATGTCTAACACCTAAATTTAGGTGTTAATACTTAACGGCTCGAAGTAACAGCATAATACTTACTCTCCATTATAGTGAAGTTATATTAAAAAATTTTAAAAAAAACCTGAAATATGATTGACAGGAAATACTAATTCTAATATTAGAATTAATCTAGAGAATTGCCATGTAGATAAAAAATTGGTCCCGGGTTCATACCTCAACGGACTGACATGGAGTTTTCCGGTTATCTTCACATGTCTAATATATCTAAATAGGGGCCAGTTTCAGTTTGATTTATTTAAAATCTTTTATCTTGATTCAGTTTTGCTACTAGATCTTGACACACAATATTTACTTTCTATCATAGGAAGTTCTATTTTTTTTAAAAAAAAAAGCAAAAAAGAAACACTAAATATAATGGACAGAGAACACAGTTTCGTGTATTAGAATAATAGAATTAATTGGAGAGTTGCCAAGTGAATGAAACCAAACAACACTAGTAGCTGACTGTATAGAGGTTTCCGGGTTTTCTTCACTTGTAATATAAATAATGGCAGTTTTCCATAGAAAGTCTTTCCATCTTGGTTAGTTTGGCATTTTATCTCGTTTACAATAATTGTTGATGTAGTAATATATTCTCTCCAAAGAAACTACAGGGTGGGGAAGAAAGCCACTTAACACCCCTGCTTCAGAATATAGAATGCACCCAAGGAATTACATTGAACACATCATGTAAGGTGTATAACTCTGTGCCAATGATGTGTCACACGACCTCAGTTCGAAATTGCATTCAATATGGCTGCTATCAAAATGGCGTCCATTAACACATATCAATCTCTTTCCTCCTTGTCTAATGTGTTCCTGAATGACTGAATTAATTTTGGGTACATTCATAAGTAATGCCTCGAGTGCTGTAGAGCAATGTTTTAACTTTGTATCTGCATTTCATAGGTATTAAACTTTAGTAAATATAAATGTGTATTTTTAAATCTTTATTTTCATATAAATGAAAAATCTAATAATAATAATTCTTATTAATTCTAACAAANCTGCGATGGTTTCAAACGTATGAAATGGGATCAGATTGGATTGAATTGATTTGCATAAATCGATGCAACATATGAGGAATACCCCCGGGATATTTTTAATATTAATAAAAAATAATCAGAAAGTCAGTTAACCCACGAAACAGAAGATTACAAATTAATTTAACTGTTCTTAAAATATATTAAGTTAACTGATTTTCGTACCATCCTATATAAAGTTACCTGTATAACCTATAACGTTTATTTAATTATGTAATTTTTTAATTAAGAAATTTACAGGTTATAAAGTTCCGTCGTAAATTATATTATTCTTAATGTAATTTCACAATTAACATGTTTTCCTATATTCAGAATAAAGAGAGATTTTCTATGGAGCCATTTATAATGTTTACAATTCTCATAGAAGTTTAATGCTATTGACATAATTTCTAACTTATATCTATCGAAATCGCTTACTAAAAGGAAATTTCGAAATGTCTACCCATTTACAAATGCCTTAAATTAATTTCCATTAAGTGTATTATTGGGATTAAATGGAATTTATCTCGTGATTCCGATAAATTTATTTTGTAATGTTGTATGATGCTTCAGTCTATCTTTTATTAAAAATTATATATTATAATATTAATTAAAAGACACTATAAACGGCGATTTTTTATTTAAAAAATAAATAAATATTTAAAGAGATTCTTCAAATCTAAATAAACATTTTCTTTGAAAACTACTATTTTTACGTCTGTATGTGAAAATACAGTGATTATTGATAAGTATTGAGATGTGTTACCTTATCTACGGAACTATTAATCGTAGGAACCACCCAGCTTTATATTAAAACACAACTAAACAACACTATTAGAAAGTACAGAATGATAACTGACTACTTCATTTTGCTATTTCTTCTTACACTTATGTGTAACTAGTGGAATAGTAAACAATAGTAGTAGGTCGCGGGTTCGTATCTCACCATTGAGATGTCCACGTGATTTATTCGTGTATCTAACATTTAAATAATCCGCAAATTACATAAATTCCAACTTGTAATAATAAAAAAATGTTTTACTGTATTTTCTATGAAGAATTCTGGTGGAATCAACAGGGTCATTGCACTCTTGACCTCTAAATTGACTTTTGTGAAGCCTTTCTTTAAATTATATATCCTGTATTCTGCAGTTGACAGATAATTCTCCATTGAAGAACTATATCCGTCATACGTCAATAGGATTTGTCAGATCTTGGAGAATCTTCAGTATCTGTTACTGCACTAACCAAGTATATTGACTGGCCATTTTCAAATATAAGGAGCTTTCAGCTTCAGTTAAACTTGGAATATTTTAATTTTATAGTTTATAAGATTGTTCAGAAATTGCGTACTAAACACAGGTTGACTGAAGGTAATATATAAATGTGACGTGTGTGTACAGTACATGTAACATTAGATGTGTTAACATGAATTTGCTACGAATGGGAAAGAATCATTCAGTTGAATATGCCATATTCTATGGTATATGTTTATATATACCATATTTTATGACTTGTAAGTTTGTTTGTTTGTGTATGACATCTGGGCAATCGGTCGAGTTGGATGCTTCCTGAGAGGACTTTCTATGAATAACTGACCTCTACTTAGGCGAAGAAACACAGGAAAATACCACATGTTAAACCCACGACTAGCAGGGGGCATGAGTTATAAGTGAATATTTAATTAGGTAAGTTGTATTCCTGTGTTAGAAATTTTGAATCATCTTATGTAATATACCTTAAGTTAAAATGTTAGAAAATAAATTACTGCTAAAAAATTTGTTTCTTATTGTTTTAATTACTAATTAACAAGATATTATAGGGCAAAAATTTTTGTCAAAAGTTCAATGACATCGCTTTATAAATTATAATTCAAAACTCCAATTTTCATCTTAATAATCACAAAATTAATTTATATTTTAAAATTTTCCAAGTTCATTTTATATTAATATTAAAGAGTTTCGTAAAAATCCAAAATGTTTTATTTATATTTTAATATAAATAATTTATGGAGCATGAGATAAATTATTCAAATAAGTTTATTAATAAAAGCTTTTGTATTAACACGTAAAATTAAATACCGATTTACTATATTATTATTATTATTTTTTAACACTCTTATTACTTTATTAATAATGAATTTATATTTATAATAAAACTGTACAATATTAAAGATAAATTTTGAGTTTAGGGGTCCTGCATTGGAAAGTTTAATTAAGGCCGTACACCCCGTAGAAAGACCCCATTTAACCTGAATTACTTGATATATAAGAGACTCAAAATTAATTTTTTTATAGAAAAAATTTAATACTAAAGTGATATGAAGTAAGATTTTACACTCATCAAACGAAATTTTATTTTTTATTTATCTATTTTTATAGATTTCACATACAGATGAAGCCTTACTTTTATGATTAGTTTGGGGCCCATCTCATTTATGAATTCTTTTATTCCCTTGAAAATTAAATGTGTTATTAAACTTTGAAATTAGTTTCTAAAATTACGAAACATAATACTATTCTTATAGGATATTTTATTACAAATTATAAAGAAATTTGAATGAAAATTGAGATTTAAATGATGATAAATCGATGCGAATTAGAGGAAACTGAGAGAATCGGAATTTATTAGTATGCATTAGTAGACCTATTAGAGAAAACAGATCTTTTTATATGTATTGGTACTTTAATACCTTAACCGGTACGTATAAGATTTGTAAAAACCTTACTTGATCTCCAAAATAGCTAGACAATTATGCAGTGTCCTGTTGCTCGGGTAATAGCAACACAGCATTCAATAGAACTTGATATCTAATTTTGGGTTGTGATGGTCAAGTTCAGATTATGACGTTAACAACTCAAAACTTTAGGGTTTTATAAGGAATACCGAGGAAGTGTACCAAAGAGTGAACAACGGGGCAATTTCGGGCATTTAGAGAAGAACAAGACTACTTATATTCTATTGATGCCAGCATACTTATGAAAATAAGAGACCACTTCACTCGAATATATTTATTGAAAAAGAAAATAGAGAGTGACTTTATTCAAGTGTTTTGCCGGTGAAGATGCTCCTTATCAAAAAAAATCTTTATTCATAAAGTGAAGTGATGAGATAAGGCAAAGCAACATGTCAAGATAATTAGGCATCATGGAAAGACTTTCTATGAGAGACAGGCCCTATTTAGGCGTTAGAAAACCAGAAAAACACCATAGTGAAATGCGAACCCATGACACAAGTGTAGTAGTTTTATCCGCTATGTCATGGTCAGCCAGTACATAAAAATATGTGGGAAATAATGTAGTAAGAAATGATACAATTGTAGCATACTTTATGGAAATTATATGTATTTTATTTTATCATTTGCGTTCTTAAAAACACCATTTTCTCAGTAAACAGGTGCAAGATAATATATACATTATCTTGACACCTGATAACAGATAAAATGATGAATTGAATGTTTTTTTTTTTTTTTTTTATTCTTTCTCGTGTCACGTTATACAGGAAAATGTGCTATACATATTGTAGTAAAGAGGGCAAAATATCATGTTTTAATAAATAAGCTACAAATAATTTCAAATAAATATTTTCTTAATTTCTTTTTCTTAAACAGAAGATTTGAATAAATTGAATAAATTGAATTTGTTCGATCCCAGTGCAGGTTTAGGCCTAATTATCGCCATCCAAATAGCCTAAAATTTATTGGTTCGTCACATCAATTAATTAATACATCAATCAATTTATTCAGTTAATTATCAACTGTCAAACGAATTTTATAATGCATCCATCTTTCTGTAATTAAATGTGAAGAAGGAAATATTAAGATAATTAATAAAGAGTTTAATATTTTTCAAATTTGAAAATAATATAATTATTTTTATCGTCTCGAATAATTAATATTATTAATCATTATCATCATCATAATTAACTATAAAAATGTTAATTACTGTTTATAAGATAATAAAGCATAAATATTTAGTTTTTTTTATATTATATTTGTTTATCTAAAAGCAATTTTTAAGTCATGTTATTGCAGTAAAGTTAGGAGCAATCAATCTAATTTACGCGACGATTGGTTGAAAGCGAGTAATATGAAACGTGGCATGTGTTGATTAGTCGAATCAATCGACGAATTTTTTCTATAGCCACGCCTTCTTAATTTCTTCGACCAATTATATGACTTTCTCGCTTGATTTTGCGAATATATTTTATAAAACTGCATGTTAAGCTGAATTAGATTGGTCAATTTAAGAATTGGTGTGATCGAAATGAGCAATTTGCATATTGTAATTTAAATATTTAATAATGTAAATATATANAAAGCTTTATTGTACATAAAATTTAATCTTTTGTACAATTCAAAATAGGATTTGGTTCCATAAGAAAGAGACTTTGAGATAAATGGCGATTACTCCACCGAATAGCCCACTACGAATTATCTATTCTCTAGTGCACTTGTATTTAAAGAATACGTAAAAGAAGCAAGATTTAATTCTCGTGCAATGTTCTCTCTACTCCTTGTAAAAGCGTTACTATAATTGTAACCTGTCATCACGTACAGAATAATATTGATCATATAAATTGAAAGAATATCGCTTGAGAAGATCATAAACATTTTTACTTGAAGATAATCGAGTGTTAACATTCCTCAAGTTTTGTGAACCATTTAATTGTTTTTCTCTTTGGGAGTGGAGGAAAAATATATATATATATAATTTTTCTAAAGTATTTTATACTGTAATAATTAAACTTATATAACCTACATTTAAATGCATTTTATATACATTTATATATAAAGTATACAAGTGAAATTTTAAATAAATAATAGAATTTCTTCCTGTTAAATTTAGTAGAGAAAGGATATTAAAGTCTATGAATCTGCCTATTGAATAGGTCCAAAATGGCATTCTCTGGATCACGTTACTCCAATTTTATTGATCGATTGTTGACACACTTTAGGAAAAACAATTCCGATATTTTCGCTGTATAAAGACTATAACAATTTTTGTTTGTAAGAAATTTAGAAGATTTTCAATTCTAGAAACTGTACTTTAAAGAATTTTTTGAAATTTCTGTAAAATTTTTATTTTTTAAGAATAGTAATCAAATTTTTCTCTTAAAATAGAGCACAGTTCTTTAGTTTACAAGAGATAATATTCTGAATGATGTAGAGGTAAGAGGAATTAATGGTGCAATGTCTAACAGATGCAAGAGGAATTAACGATGCAGAGTCTAACAGATGCAAAAGGAATTAACGATGCAGGTTCTAACAGATGCAAGAGGAATTAACGATGCAGGTTCTAACAGATGCAAGAGGAATTAATGGTGCAAGGTCTAACAGATGCAAGAGGAATTAACGATGTAGGGTCTACCAGATGCAAGAGGAATTAATGATGCAGGATATGAACCCTTTAAAATTGTATACGAAATTTTAAAAAATGGCATTTTAATGCATTTATATTGAGAGTGTATATATATTTTTTAAATGTAACGATCTATGGAAATTTTAATTTAAGATTTTTATGAGGATTCTTCTCTTCTGAATGAAAACTATATCTTTTACCTCATTTTTTCTACCTTAACAATAACATAAGAATAAGATATATTTCATTACAAACGTGAATATCTACTGCAATCTTATCGTGAATTTTTATAATATTTTAATTAATTTTTTTTAATTAATTAATTAATTTTTGGTTATCGCTGTACGAAATTTTCTTTTCAAATAGCGCATTTTTGATTGGAATTTCGGTCTTTTAAGAACAGATTTCAAATTAATTTATATATAGAATATAGTTCCGCTCTCTTTAAGACAGACTATTAAATAGTATTGTACGTATATAATTTATTTTTAAGTTTTAAATAAAGTGAATAATCGAGCTTCGATATAACACCATTATTTATTTGCCTGCAATAATGCCACTAAATCGAGTGTTAAGTTAAAGCAAAGGACCTCGAACAATAAGAATTACATAAATCAGCTCGTTCTATATACAAAGATACAGTTTTAAAATCGCATGAGTTGTTGATGCTGTCTTTTGTATTGTTAAAATCGAGTATTATCTATTTAATATTTAAGAGAAGGATTCATTTGTGAGTATTCTTGTGAGTGGTGTTATATCGAGGGATTTACTGTATATATTAATAAAATTAATTTTAATCAAACTAATTAAATTCATTTTATCATTATAACAATATTTTAAATATATTAAATTTTATTAAATGAACCTTTCGTCAAAAATTCTCATTTAAAACTCATTAAAGGTAATTATGATCATTTACTAAATTGTAAAATAAAAATCAGAAAAACTCTCATTTCCATTTATCAAGGTATGGCAATGAGAAAAAATAATGTTTCTCTCCCCGACATTTATACATTTTTGGACTCTGGGGACCTTGAAACGTCGAGAAATGAAGTTTCCCCCTCTTTGTATTACTGTGTGGGTGCGCTATTATGTCCACCAGATTTGAAGCTTAACATCTGTAACTTTTGTCAAAAATTTATGAAATTTTGCAGGGAAATAAGGGAATTGATGCTTGTAAATTTTACTAGTAAAAGGTCAAGGGGATGAGGAGATAAAGGGAGTCGTGAGTCATATCTCGAGAGGGGTAAAACTTAAAGAAGATTTATTCATTATTATTTATAATTTATTTTTATAAAACCCATTCCTCCATTTAAAATTAAGCCTTTTGCCATTTTATAACAGTTAAAAACATAAAATTTAATAACAAATGGCACCGTACATAATTTTAACTGTTAACGGGTAAGTTACGCAACTCTTGCTGGATATTTTTATTTTCTCTCTCACTACTTTCATCTACATACAATTGAATTTTAAAAAAAGACATTAAAATAATCCATTAGTCAATTCAATTTTTGTAATAATTCATGCAAAAATAATTCATTCTCGACATTCTATATTTAGATTTTAAGATAAGGTCTTGATATCCCTCATTCCAATTGATGATTGATGTTGTTTTTCTTTTAAAAAAACCTTCATATAAATCAATAAAATAACGATAATTTTTGATTATTTTCTATTTTATAGACAGGTTTCGAATTTGATATGCTAAATTTAATATAAAAGTAAAATTAATTATATTATTTCCCCTTTAAAAAATTATCAAGTGCTCTGTCATAACGCTTCAATGATTCTTAATAGAGAAATTCTCATGAAGGTTCGAGTGGAAACTCTTAAAATAATATAAAATAAAATAAGAAAAGCTCATTATATTGTTTTTTACGTTATTTATATTTGAATGATTCTATTTTATAGAATTAAAACCTTTAAAAACGTGATTTAAAATTAAAACTTCGAAGTTAATAGAGCTTAAAAGCTTTATTGTATATAAAATTTAATCTTTTGTACAATTCAAAATAGGATTTGGTTCCATAAGAAAGAGACTTTGAGATAAATGGCGATTACTCCACCGAATAGCCCACTACGAATTATCTATTCTCTAGTGCACTTGTATTTAAAGAATACGTAAAAGAAGCAAGATTTAATTCTCGTGCAATGTTCTCTCTACTCCTTGTAAAAGCGTTACTATAATTGTAACCTGTCATCACGTACAGAATAATATTGATCATATAAATTGAAAGAATATCGCTTGAGAAGATCATAAACATTTTTACTTGAAGATAATCGAGTGTTAACATTCCTCAAGTTTTGTGAACCATTTAATTGTTTTTCTCTTTGGGAGTGGAGGAAAAATATATATATATATAATTTTCTCCCTTATCGAACTTCGTTTTTGTATGAAAGGAAAAATAATAAATAATAATAGAACTGTAAAATGCAAAGACAGCAAATATTTGAAAGGAAAAAACAATTTCTCTTTATTCTGGCAAAGAGAAATGTGAGCAAATTCCAGTACAATCGATAAAGAAACCTTTTTTTTCACAAAAAAATGAAAAAAAAAATCATTCGCATGATACATAGCGTCTGTTTTCCTAATATCAAATAAAACACAAGCACTTTAAAGTATAAAATTATATAATTTAAATACATTTTTTAATTATTTAAGTTAATTTCACATGATTTAAAACTTATTTTATTCACAATATTCCCGATTAATTAACTGTATGTGACGAAGCATAACAAAATTGTATTTTAATTTGAAATTTATTATATTTATTATTTTGTTTTTAAATAATTATACGTGCAGTCAAACTTTTGAAGACTGCCACTCTCTTCTCCAGAGACCACCCCCGATATCGGATCTTCTCCAGAATGGATTTTTTAACTCGTATTACTAATATAATTTGATCTCCTTACTCGACCAAAGACCATCTTCTAAAACCATTTTAGACGATCGAGTGTGCTGCAAACGTGTCTAAAAGTGAAATATTGTATGTAGTATATGCAGTACTTTAAATGTAAAACTGCTTTTTAGACAGAATTTCTTCTGCCAGTAGAAAATAGGACAGTAGGGTGTCTGAGTCAAAGTTTTATGTTAATAGACCTTTATTGTTTTTTTTTATTTTGATGTTCTTTAGGCCACACTTTACACTGGATTATAACCATACCTTTACTTCGTAAAATTCCTTAATTACTGTAACTTATTTACAATACATATTGTATTTAATTTGTAAATAACATGGTTTTAAATTTCAGTACTGCCAGCATCTTTATAAACTTTAATATATGCGTGTATATCTGAAAACAATACATATCAGGCTTTTTACAGTAACGTTTTACAGAGAATTATAACAAAATTTTGAATTAATAGCTTCGTTTTAAGGTTGAGTTGCAAACAAAATGTCAGGTGTACACAGTAACAGGAAGTTTTCTTTCCTAACTTGAAAGGGGTGGATTCTGTAATTAAACAAAAGAAACTGGAAAATCGAGACGAATATTAACAAGCAATTTAAGTGTGAAAAGAGCCAAATTCAAGCAATTCTTGAAAATAAGGAACCGTATCTCAGTGAATAGGAAGAAAAGACAAATGAAAACACCAGATAAAAACGTGGGCAGTTATATGAAGATGTCAACAAAGCATCTGCACTATGAATGATGCTGCAAGATATGGCTTTAACTTTGTCACGGAACTAGGTGTCATGGCTTGATAAGTTTCGTCTTTGCTACAAAATTGTATTTCGAGTCGAATAGTTTTAACTGAAAATGGTGAAGTAAAAGAAGATGTTTTCGAGTGGAAAGGAAGAATACAGATGGACAAATTAAGTTCTTCAATAATCATTACATAGAATGCATTTTAGGTCCAAACCCCTCTTCAACTGCAGACTATTCTATACATACTTTAAAAGCTAGTTTATATACAATTAAACTATAATATTTTGCGTTTAATGCTTTTCACTTATCATTTACAGAGCAAAGAAGATGGGTGAAAAGAATTTTATCATTTATATTTTAGAAGTCAAAATCCATTGAACAGTAAGAACATAAATCAATGAATTTCTGTTTCTTGTACGAACGGGAACCATTATTCATTCGTGTAGATACGTCTACAATCTTGATAAGCAGTTATTGGTAGATTGCGATCTTATCTTATAAATATTAGCATTTATACGTTATACATAAACATTGTTATGTAACAGATGCATTAATATTATTGCATAAATTACATTATAATCCTACAGAAATAGAGCATTTATGAATCGAAAATAAAGAGATATATTTTCTTAAATAACTTTAAGTATATTTAATGTACAAGATAATTATGTTACATAAGAAAAAGATCAAGAAGTACCACGTAGGTGCTGAAGAGAGATATATGCAAAGAAAAAGACCAGGAGAATAATCAAGAAGGGAATGGAGATATACAAGGAAAATGATCAAGAGAATACAAAGATGAGAATGGAAAGAGACACACAAGAGAAAGTTTCAGAGAACATTAAAAGAGAGAGAGAGTGAGGGAAGCGAGGGAAAATGCGTGATTCAGAGCGAAACAGTTGACTGTAAAAGAATACACAAGAAAACGAGTAGAAGAAGAACACTTTATTCAGTTGACCTGGCAATAGAATACTAGAATACTAGCGCTTGCTTTCAGTAGATAAAAGCAGTATCACCTCCAACGGAGTTATAATGGATGCAAGCAAGACGTCTGAATGTCACCAGTTCCCTTTTTATAAATTACTTGTAATTTTAATTGTTTTTAAAAAGACTTTTTAAACTTCTGGCGACAAGTAGCCTACAAGGAAAGGTCAGTCTCAAAGAATGTGTATTGTGTAGAATATAGAAAAAATAAATGGTAGTCCCTTTTGGGCATACTTTGTCTTCAATTTTATTAATGAATACTAAAGAATACGAAAGGAAATGTCACGAGACAATTGATTTATTCCCCGCGATAAACTTTTGAAACATTGTTGTAAAAAAACATAATTTAATTTCTAGTTTAGATAATTAATAATATAAAAGTTATTTTTTAATTAAGCATCTATTTCTCAGCAATATCAGCAATTTATATTAATTCAATATAATTTCTTCTTATGTAGAAATTATATTTGAAAAAGTTATTTAAAGAATGCTGCAGAAATTCTTCAGATACGACACACAAAAATTCTGTTCCAGTAAATCATTAGATTTGCTGAAATCTGAATAAATTCTGTAGAAATTCTGTTGAATTAATTAAATTTGTAGAGAAATTCTGTAAATTTAATTTTCTATTCTATTTACTGTCACAATACTTAGTATAATTTGACTTTAAACATAGTTTAATTTCTCAAAATAAACTTCAAAATATATTAATTTCTTTTTACCTAGAAACTTTAAAGTAAAAATTATACTTAAAATAATTAATTTTTTGGCATTTTTAGTAACATTTGCTAAGTAGTAATGAAAGAATTCTGCATGATTTACATAAATTACGAATCATATAAATATATTTACTATGGATAAATGATTCCATGACGTTTCTTCAGATGAAAACATTTACGACTGATAATATTATTTAAAAATTATCATAAATAAGAAAATTATTCGGAAAAAAATTAGTTTCAGATGTCAAAGCTAGATGAAAAATGACACTTAGGTTGTGCAGAATAATCAAAAATGCCAAAGAAATTCAGAAAGTATAATTTGAAAATCAACAGAGCGAGTTTATTATGACCAATCTTTTAGGGTAGTTAGCAAAATCACTTTATTTTATATTCCTATAAATTTTCATAATGGAAACTCTAAAATATTGTTTAGAGAGTTGCAGAAAATTCTACGAAATAGAATTTTAATCAAAATAACGTTTGAACAAACTATATTTCAGATAAAATGATTGTTCTGAAGGATGATTGATACCTGAAGGATTGGATTGGTTTCATGGGATGAAGTAACACAACACATGAGATACTACAGAGAAGGGTTTTCTATGGGTAAACTGGCCCTTATTTAGATATTAGAACGTGATAAAACCTGTAAAATCTCCACGTGGCCAGCCGTTGGTAGGCGTGAATCTACGACTAACAGTTAATGTTCTATGGTTTATCCACTTTGCAACTCGTGGTCCCTGAAGGAAACCTAGCTGAAACCTATAAGAAAAATTTTATAAACATTATGATTAATTGATATTTTGGTATATTAACATTACTAACATTTAATATCAATAAACTCATCTTGAAATCCATCTTCGATGTGTTCAACTGCATGAAGAGGAATTGGGAGCAACGCCTCAACATGACCATTATGAGATTAAAAAATAAAGCAAGCTAAAGAATCTTCATAAAAATTAATTTCTTTTAGAGATAAACAAGATATAAATAAACACTGAAACGTTAAAACTTTTGAAATTATTCTATAGAAAACAGCGCCATTTTTTCAACTGGTAACAACATATATGATTATATTTAAATAAAAATATTTTCTAACTTTATAATAATAAAAAATATTATTATTAAACTTCTTTTTAATCTCATAAAAGTATATAAAAGATATTAAAATAATAAAATCATAAAGATGAAATTAGAAAATAGTCATAAGAGCATGCTTTAAATCTTTATTTAAAGGATGTAAACACATATAATAATGTATAAAACTTTAAATATAGGTAATAACTAGATCTTATTACTAAGCTTTTATAATATATAAAAGATTTAAGATATATTTTCATTATCATAATTGATTTAAACACGCGTATCCATCATCCTCTCTCATCTTCCTTGATTTAAAAATGAAAAAGAAAAGGAACTATCTTTACGTTGATGAATTTTAGTAATGTTAATAAAAAAGAGGCTTTTATTGGAGGTTCTTCTGCAATTATTCTGTTTTTAAATCAATTTTTAAAACATTACATAAAAAATTTATATTTTTATTTTAAAAGTATTTTTAAAAAGTCAGTAAAATTTCTTTTATTTTAATATTTTGATTGACGCTTTGAAAGTAAAATTATTACTAAAAAATTATTGAGAGTCGCATTACTGTAAACCTATAAACTTATCGTATTACTTACTTTAAGATAAAAATATTTGTGTAAATTGCAAGTAAAAATTTATATATAATATAATATTATATAAATTAAGTAATAATTAAATTTAGGTGTTATGCATGTGAATAAAATCGGAAAATTCCACGTGGACAGCTTGTTGGTCAGATGCGAACCTGCGATAAATTATCAGTGTTAAGTGGTTTCATACACTAAGTCACTGGTGAGGACGGTGAAAGACTTAAGGAAAGGATGAATTAGAGGGAGGGGTGTCGAGGTGGCCATTATATGGAAGCCTATATTTTCCACGGGGTCAATCTGAAAAACATGGTTCAGGTCGGTCATAGTTTAGGAGTTAGAAGAATGAGATTAAAGGAAGGTGGGGTATGGGTGTAGAAGTGTATAGAAAACAGGCAGTTAGTCAGACATTCTATTTTATATATATATAATAGAATTACTGCCTCTCCTCCTACATAATGTTTATTAAATTAATTTTATATTATCGAATATATGTGACATTTTTACTACATATATTGGATAATATATACTTACGTTGTAACATATGAGCTTACGTGTAAATCGTTAAAAATTATTATTTTTTAAATAATAAAATTTGATTCAAAATAAATAACGTTTCTTCTTAAATGTAATACGAATGAATAATTTATAATAATTACTTTTGAGGTACTTGATTAGCATTGGTCGAGCCTAACGAGGAAGGTGCGAACCCACTACTAATAATAATATTCTACGGTTTTTCTACTTTGACACACGACCCAGAAAGCTGTACGTGGCCAGCCACGTACAGCTTTCTGGGTCGTGTGGCAAAGTAGATTCTTCTGGGTTTTTCACGTGTCTAATGAATATATTAGATATAAGCAATAGAAATTGAATATAGAAGGAAAAATGAGGATAGACATGATGAAGAATGAAGGAATAAGAAGAAAAGGAGTTAATTGAATGAAGTTTGAGCCAAACTCCTAATGAACATGTAAAAAAATAATTGACAGGATAATAAAAGTCAGGGAAGATAACATGATCAGGGAAGATGGATAGAAAAAGTATGGAAATTATTAATCCACTTCTTATTCTAGGTAATTTCTATGTAACAATCACTGATGATAATAAGTAGAGCTTATCACTTATGGCAACAACATCTCTCATATTCATAAAAAAATTGTAAGCATTTTTAAAATAAACGAGCGAGTATTTTTATTGCAATTTTTCGTCACGATACACTTAAGATTATTTGTGTCTTGCTCCTGTTTATTATGCTTTTTCTGTCAACAATGAAGTTATGCTAATCATGTATTCGAACTCTGTTCAGGAGTAAAATTTTGAATTGAAATCACGTGACTTCCAATTAGGCCCGGAAGTTATTATACAGTTACTTAGGTCTGTCTTCCTCTACACTTTTTAAATATTGTCTTGATTATCACCTAACTAACACCGTTCTCGTGATTGAGAAAGGACAGACATATATTGGAAATTAATAGGTCTACAATTTAATTTCCAAATACTTTGCTTACAGATAAATTATCAGTTAAGAAACTGCACAAAAAACGAGAGGAAGAGTGTGAATAATATTTATTATTTATAATTTTATATATAACTATTTAGAATTTTTGAGAGAATAACTTTATCTTTAAATTCAGTTTGTAAACTTTGCATATCGCTGTAGGGTGATATATATATATATGGATGATAGATAAGTAAATATGATGATGTGTGATTGATTACAGATGAATATATGATAAATTTTATCTCTTACTATAGATTCTGTATATATATTTGCCATATATATCTATCAAATTTATCACTGATAATGCACATACGACGATACATTTAATAGATAAGTAAATGTATATATATTTATAGCATTATTTTAAAGAAATTTTCATAAGTTTTATGCTTAACTTATACTGTTTTCATAAATAATTGAATTTTTACAATTTTTAACTATATTTTTAATTTATTTAATTTAAAATATATGCTCTCCACCGCAAATTTGTAGTGACTTGCCCCGTACATCATAATAAAGCGCCTGTAATTCATGCTTTTCCTGTTAGCACAAGAGTCATGCCAGTCATCTATCTAACACCTTTCAGGGGAAAATGTTTGAAATTAAATAACGTAACTTCCGTTATGCATTCTTTTATAACTATAAAAGAACTTCCTCCCACTAAGAAGGTTTCTATGTCTAAAGAAGTCTTTAGACATAGAAACCTTCTTTAGACATAGAAACCTGTCTTTCCTTAATCTTGAGAACAGACGTACTGTTCTAAAGATTAAGGAAAGACAGACGAATTGACAGACAGACAGATGACAGTAGGAACTTATAGATAGGTCTACAATTTTTTTCTAATTATAAATTTTATAAAAGCTAAAAATTTACGTTTATATGTTTGATAGAACCGAATTTTACCTTCTGCAGATTTCTCTGTCTCTCTTTCTCTCTGATAATTTCAACAATTAAATTAACAGTTATTTAATTTATTGTTATTAACGTAACATTAATGATGAAGATTAGTCATTTCCGCATCTCTCGATGTAAAAATAAGGAGATAAAATAGTAGTTACGTACTTATAATGTTATAAATGTTCGTTAAAAATATATTATATATATTACAAAATTACTTAAAAAAATAACGTGATATAACTGATAAAACAATTAAAAGCGCAAATTTTGCTTTTAATGTATTATATAGCTACTTTAATTAAGATTATGTGTTACCATGTGCCAGATAAAAATGTATATTTATTGTGTATAATTTTAGAATTTTTAAACTAACTTTGGTTCACTTTAATGTAGAATTAAATTGAATTAAGAATTAAATATACAGTCGACCCCCCTATAAGATAGAGATACGTTCCATTCTCTAGGAATCTGCTTTCTTACGAATCCTTCCAATCACAACCCGACACGTATCAAGTTTACGGACTACGGCTGTTTGAAAGATTTTCTTCCATAAAATTAATCGATTCTAGACTAATCCGACTCAACATTTCCAAAATACGTATATATTTTTTGGGAATAATCCGTATAAACTACGCTATAAACAAAAAATTGTAGGATTACTTACCGAGTGTCACCATTCGACATTGCCATTGCTCAACATTGTTTTCGTCGCGGAACAGCTCAGCAAAGAGCGGCCGATTTCTAACAACTTATTTTTCTGTGAAAACTTCGTAGAACTTCGGAGACATCATTAATATAAATAATTTTAATCGCCGTTGAATAAGAAATGTTTCTTTCACAAGAAATGTATAAAATTACAGTACTGTATTAGACTTACGGTACCTAATTTACATACTGACAGACGATAGTTAGCGTAAAAATCTCCGTAGCGTGGCGCCACGCTAGACGGCGGAAATTATATATTTAATTATAACAAAGTTACAATAAGTTAATATATAATTATATATACAGTACCTAATTTATATATAATTAATATATAATTATATGTACAGTACCTAATTTATATATAATTTATATAATACTGTCCAGACGATAGAAATCTCTCCGTAGCGTGGCGCTACGGACGGCGGGAAAGTAGTTCGGCTTCCCGATGATGTTTGAGGTGTTTATAGGGAACTTTTACTATTTTTTACGGATACCGGTAGCAATTTTTTCATAGTTTTATAGGAATCGTAACTATAGGGACCGTAATTATAGGGGGGTCGACTGTATTTAATTTTATATTAATCAATTAAAGACAATAGTATATTTTAGGTTGCGTGTCTTTGATACTTATTTCCATTATGAACCGGAAATGAAGTCAATCAATTGGGATCGACCCCATTTTGATATAAATTGATTTACAACTATTTTCAAAAAATAATGAGCAATTATTTCGTCACAATGCTCTCAATTTTAGTAGTGTCTTGCCCCTGTACATCATACCTTTCCTGTTAACAATGGTGTCATGCCGGTCACTTATCTCCGTTCAGAAGAATGTAGAAATTCTAAAGTATTGTAACTGCTAGTAACACTTATAATTACAGTACAACTGTGTACCAATGATAAATGTTATACCAATATAATACCAACGATTGCTTTTTCATTAATATAAGTAATTTAATTAAATTTGTTAAGCGGGAGAATACTATATAACTTTTATCAAAAACCTATTGGAATCCATGGCGAATAAGTTTAAAATTTGAAAATAAAAATGTAATACTCATCATTTACATACCCTTATTTTAGTGCCACCATTGTCCTGGACCCTGTGCCTGTGCACGCGTTGCACTTACCTGTTTACGACATTGAATTTGCACAAGTTAAAGAATATATAAGCAGTTTTATTGGTTTTTTCAGTAATTTTTTCTTGAAAAATATGGTTATTACACTGAATAATTTGTGTGTGATTTAGGATGATCAACCTTTTGCTGTTTGAGTATGATCATCCTGTTCCTGTTACCAGCGACGGTAGCTTCCGCTACTTTATCAGCAGCAAAGAGAAATTGCATACGCATTCTTCTAAATTTGGGAAAACGCGAATAAAAAGTGCGTTTTTGGTGCTCATTGAGCGAAAAGAGAAAATAAAAAACAAAAGAAACAATCAATAATACACATTATAAGCTCTATATTTTTGATTGCTTTAATGAGAAATGTGCATATGTCTGATAGAAAAATATAGGCTTATATTCTTATATTGCAATACAGTCGACCCCCCTATAACACGGGTTCCTATAGTTCGGATCCCTATATGACGGCGAAAAAATTGCGACGGTATCCGTACAAACATGGTAAAAAAAAACTCCTATAATTCGGTAAAACGTCATCGGGCAGCCGAACTACTTTCCGCCGTCCAGCGCCACGCTACGGTAAATTTAGGCGGGTAAATTGAGTTTATTATCGTCTTTACAGTATCATATATAAATTATATATAAATTAGGTACTGTACATATAATTATATATCAATTATATATAAATTAGGTACTGTATATATAATTATATATTAACTTAATTTATTGTAACTTTATTATAAATATATATATATTTTCTGCCGCCACGCTATGGAGATTTTAGGCTAGTAAGTTGTAAGTTGAGTTTATTATCGTCTGCACAGTATGTAAATTAGGTACCGTAAGTCTAATACAGCACTAATTTTATACATTTCTTGTGAAAGAAACACTTCTTATTCAACGGCCATAAAAATTATTTATATTAATGATGTCTCCAAAGGTCAAGTTATTTTTC
>NW_019384419.1:562228-683778 GCF_000671375.1 Centruroides sculpturatus | reverse complement strand
TCATTCATTCACTGATTCATCATCGCCCAGAGCAAACCGCTGAACCTAAAGAGGTGAAATTTGGTACACAGTTAGGGTACGTCATGGAAACGCACACTAAGAAGGGATTTTTCGAAATTCTTCCGAGGGGAAGAGGGAGAGGATTTAGTTCTCATCGAGTACTTAGGTGTATTAAATTAATAACATTTCAAACATTGTTATAAATATTTTTATATATTTCGATTTTTTAACCAAATATTCGAACCGTTTTAAATTCGAATTTGTTATTGCATATTGGTTCGATTATAGAACGATTGTAAACGTTACAGAAAATTGATCAAATTGAAAATAGTTCATTTAATCCTCGGAAATACTCATCATTGTCAGCGGTAGGTGTTATATAACAATTACTATGGTTGTTGAAATACTGAATATAAATGGGGTTTGCTTGCAAAATTTTCTCGGGCGAAGTCGCGGATAACAGCTAATAATAAATACACCTACACACAAACATTTATGCTGCATCACTCTTTCCTAATACAACGTTTCTCAGTGTTACGTTTAATTTCCGTCCAGGATGCTTATAAAGAAGACGACCTGCACTTTGATGATTGTAGTTATTCTATTTGGCACAATTTTATATAGCAAGAGAAAACTTCTCTTCATAATGATAATTCTTCGTCTTTAGATTAATTATTTTGTGCACTTTTCTTATTCGATAGCTTAGTTATTTAAATTATTACAGAAAATAAACTTTTGTACTAGATTTCAGAAATTATGTCATTACCAATTTGTAATTGTAATTGCTTATGTTAGTTGTTCACTAAGTTATTTTGATCTAATTAATTGTAGAATATAACGATAAAAAGTTTAGTAAAAATTTCTTGTGTGGCCTGTTATTCTGACTACAAAGACACCTTTCTTTCAATTAATATTTAGTAAGTCAAACGATGGCCATTAATAATCGGGCTATTATTATGCTGTAATTAATAATTAGAAACAAGTAATTCGGTAATAGAAATAGACGTTAGGCGCCATGTCTTATCTAATTATTAATTTAGATAAGAGATGGCGTCCTTGAATTTCCAGGTTTTTATTACTTTAATTTCTGTCCTCGATCCCCCCATTCCGATTGGTCTCTTTACCTCCAGAGTACGTGTCCGGTAAGATCCTCACAGATTGCCAGATAGGTTTTTCAAACTGTAGAACAGAATTCGTCGAAGTGTTGCCAAAATTATTATTGAAGTCGCCCAAAAAAGTAGGATAGAGCCTTACAAACATCTCAATTTGTTACTCGTAGCCTATTCATGCAATCTTAAAATCTAGACATATTTTATGAAATAAGAGAAAAGAGATAGTAGACCATATGTCAGGTGATACCCGAAAATGTGTTACTGTAAAAGCCAGATGTATATTACCAGATTAGAGTTGTTCTTAACCTATTGTTTTCTATTTGATCTATTGGTCTATTGTTTATATGTTTGTTTAGATCGAAGTGCCTCCACACTATAAGTATGGAAGCACTTCAATCAAAACGAACGATTTAATTAATATATGGGTATCACAATTCGGATATGCTTCCACACTAGTTTACCGAAGGGTCGACATCGCTTCTGCAATGACTACGTCATGATAGAAGACACCCGCACAGCAACTAGGGCTGCTTTTGTTTAATGCCAAAATTGGTTTTGAGAGGTCACGCCAGCAGTCGCGTGTGCAGGCGATTAGATTCGGAAAGAGAGACGGCGCGTTGGAAGTGAACCACTTCGATGCCAGATTAGCAACTAATAACCGTTTAATTTCAAAGAAAAAAAGTACATTTTACAAATTTCGTAAGATATTAAATTAATTGACGTATATAACGTCGCAAGACAGTGAGTTTACAATAAAATGCGGGTTATTGTAAATACCTGTGATTTGAAGAGATTCACTTGTAGATCAGAGAAGGAGATGGTTCGGACTGTCCTTTAGGAAGATTTCACAGAGGGGAGTCGACACGATAGGATAGTTCGGGATGTGGCGACGTCTTACATGATTATTTCCTCGTGGCAAAAGTAGATTTAATCGAAGTCCTGATGGAAGGTATATTTGATGATAATCTTTTGATGGAAGGTATATTTGATGATAATCGGAATAACATCGACTCCGAGTAGGGAATATTGTTCATCCCGTTGGGATGAACAATATTCCCTACTCGGAGTCGATGTTATTCCGATTATCATCAAATATACCTTCCATCAAAAGATTATCATCAAATATACCTTCCATCAGGACTTCGATTAAATCTACTTTTGCCACGAGGAAATAATCATGTAAGACGTCGCCACATCCCGAACTATCCTGTCGTGTCGACTCCCCTCTGTGAAATCTTCCTAAAGGACAGTCCGAACCATCTCCTTCTCTGATCTACAAGTGAATCTCTTCAAATCACAGGTATTTACAATAACCCGCATTTTATTGTAAACTCACTGTCTTGCGACGTTATATACGTCAATTAATTTAATATCTTACGAAATTTGTAAAATGTACTTTTTTTCTTTGAAATTAAACGGTTATTAGTTGCTAATCTGGCATCGAAGTGGTTCACTTCCAACGCGCCGTCTCTCTTTCCGAATGTAATCGCCTGCACACGCGACTGCTGGCGTGACCTCTCAAAACCAATTTTGGCATTAAACAAAAGCAGCCCTAGTTGCTGTGCGGGTGTCTTCTATCATGACGTAGTCATTGCAGAAGCGATGTCGACCCTTCGGTAAACTAGTGCGGAAGCATAGTGGGTACTTGGCGCATTATCACAATTCTGTCCGAATTGTGATACCCATATATTAAATCGTTCGTTTTGATTGAAGTGCTTCCATACTTATAGTGTGGAGGCACTTCGATCTAAACGAACATATAAATAATAGACCAATGGACCAATAGGTTAAGAACAACTCTAATCTAGTAATATACATCTGGCTTTTACATTAACACATTTTCGGGTATCACCTGACATATGGACTACTATCTCTTTTCTCTTATTTCATAAAACATGTCTAGATTTTGGGATTGCGTGAATAGGCTACGAGTAACAAACTGAGATGTTTGTAAGGCTCTATCCTACTTTTTTGGGCGACTTCAATAATAATTTTGGCAACACTTCGACGAATTCTGTTCTACAGTTTGTAAAACCTATCTGGCAATCTGTGAGGATCTTACCGGACACGTACTCTGGAGGAAAAGCGACCAATCGGAATGGGGGATCGAGGACAGAAATTACAGTAATAAAAACCTGGGAATTCAAGGACGCAATCTCTTATCTAAATTAATAATTATTAATTTAGATAAGAGATGGCGCCTAACGTCTACCTCTATTACCGAATTACTTGTTTATAATTATTAATTATAGCATAATAATAGCCCGATTATTAATGGCCATCGTTTGACTTACTAAATATTAATTGAAAGAAAGGTGTCTTTGTAGTCAGAATAACAGGCCACACGAGAAATTTTTACTAAATTTTTTATTGTTATATCCTACAATTAATTAGACTAAAATAGTTTAGACGAGTGAACAACTAACATAAGTAATTACAATTACAAATTAGTAGTGATATAATTTCTGATTCTAGTACAAAAGTTTATACTCTNAAAGAATACAACCAAACACCCCATACTATAACAGGATTCCCTCCAATGTTTTTGATGTACGGAGAAATCCCCGATTCACCTCACAACTTGAATTATCCCTCTCTCAGCGAAGCACGTAAGATTGCCACCGAAAGAACTGAATTAGCTCACGAAAGAAACAGAGATAAATATAATAGTCAACATCAAACTCCAAACTTCAAAGTAGGAGATCAAATATTACTACAAACCTTCTTCCATCCCGACCAAGGAAAACTTGCTCCAAAGTATCATGGACCTTTCACCATATTAAAAATAGTATCTCCTTGTAACGTAGAAATAGACAGACCTGTCCAATCATTAAATAAATTAACCGATATTGTAAATGTAGATAAAATTATACCGTATTATAATCCAACCAACTTTAGAGTTCAAGCCGATAAATTGTATAACACCCAGCCCAACCTCCCTGAGGCTCCATGATGTCGCCTTTTCAGGAGGGGGGCATTTAACATATTTAAAATTTTGTAAATTTTGTATATATTTTCTGTATTTTACTTTGTTAATCTCGTCCCTTTTGGAATGAGGTTAACAGCACCAATAAAATAAGGGGAGTTCGAGTGAGGACCCGAAAGTGAACGGACGTGTTATTTTATGGTCTCCAATTTTCTTTGTCTTGTTCAACCTACACTCGACCTTACGACTACGACTGCAAAATAATACGACATATATATATATCACAACAGATGACACCACCAAATTTTGCCTAAAAAGTTTAGCAACCCATTGCTGTATTACTTTATGAGCTGTCGGCTTCGTATCGTTTTTACAATTGGAGTTTCTGCAATATGGATGCAATTACAGTATTTATATTTTCAAAAATCCGATTGACTGAAACCATTACTTCGCTTACCACCCGGCCGCGCCTACAATGAGCTTACTAAAAAATCCTTTTCGTGTTCACAGGGAAGAAAAATCCAAAAAGTAGACAATAGAACATAACATTTACATATAGAGCCGTGACGAGTAAACACCAAAGCCATGACGCTTCAGGAGCAGTGACGAGTTATTGCTTCATGGGGGCCAGGCAAATTTGAATTTGGGCATCCCATGTAGAATATTGACTTCAGACATTTTATTTCGAGGGAAGTTTTGGGGAGAATTCCCAGATATCCGGGTTACGGGTTATGGTTTAATATCCACGAGGCAGTCACTAATCTTATTGATGCCGTTGTTTTGAGAGTTCGAAGTTGTCAAAAGATCTCTGATACCCTGGAAGATGACACACTCATCCACTCTGTGTAGGGAGATATGAGTTTTGGATGGACAGTGGGGGCATTTATCATGGCTGGAAAGATTCCTTTTGTGCAAAAAATGGTTGTGGAGAGGGAGTTGGTGCGAGTTCTATTGATAAAAATGGCAGTATACCTGTCCAGATCTTCGTAACTGGGGTTAGATATATTATCCAGCCATGGATAGGCAGCTCTTTTGGGATACGCTATCCAGAGCTGGTTCATTTTTGCTTTTACTTCATTTTTGCTGATGAGGAGGAAGTCTTCTGGGGAGATGAAATTTGTATTGATGGTGGAGACGGGGTTGCTCTTGGAGAGCTTATCAGCTTTTTCGTTGATAAAGATACCGGCATGCCCGGAGTCCATATGTAGAAGATGCTGGAGATACAGGTTTGATTAGAGGAGAAGGCTGCGAGGATGTTGTAATGATGGTATGAAAGGATCTGTTCAGAGCGTTCATGTTATTCAAGATAGACTTCGAATCCGTACAGATGATGGTCGGTTTATTAATGTCAACCGCATGGCAGGTAGCTTGAAGGATAGCTTAGCCTTTGGCCGTGAAGATGCTCGCTTCATTGTGAAGAGCGTAATGTGCAGAAATGTTATTCGTGACGACGATGTAAGCGGAGAGCACAGACTCTTTATTCTTGGAGCCGTTTAGGAATTTCTTGAAATGATACTTTTGGACGTCTATTCTGGTTATGCAATTTCTAAATACTAGCATGAGCCATTTGTTTAATGTGATCAGGATTAATTTGCCTGGCGCAACATATTTTTATTTATTGTTTGAAATCTTTGCAACGAAGAGTTATTATTACGTATTTTGAAATGCAATCAATCTACATTTATTTGCTATGGCTTTCGCCTTTGCAAAGGGGTTACAAAATCATGTAGCGTTAATAATACAAAGATTGTTATACATGGTTTCAAAAAGAACAACAACACAAACAATAAATGATAATAACAATAAAGCTTAATTAATAATGTTATGTTAGCATATTTAATAAATAACAGAAAAATTTATAAACTTTAAATAACATATCAGAACTTAAATTGTCGTCATATAAGCAAAACATATCAAAATCGGTTGTCAATAAAGTATCTCTTAAATGCTCNCACCGCCCATTCCTCCACGATTATAAAAATCGCTGCCCATTCCTCCGATTGTTACAGCCGTTATCCTGTCCTGGGAGTCTCTGCCTACACCTCAACCTTTATAGTTAACTGTGTGCCTCCAAATACGGAATAACATCGACTCCGAGTAGGGAATATTGTTCATCCCGTTGGGATGAACAATATTCCCTACTCGGAGTCGATGTTATTCCGTATTTGGAGGCACACAGTTAACTATAAAGGTTGAGGTGTAGGCAGAGACTCCCAGGACAGGATAACGGCTGTAACAATCGGAGGAATGGGCAGCGATTTTTATAATCGTGGAGGAATGGGCGGTGACTAACGTTAGTTATCAAAATAGGTAAACAGAACGCAATAATTATAAATGATTAATAATTGTAAACGAACGACCTCCAGTAGAGATGGACCTTTGACAAGTCGCTCATATGCAAATAATTAGAATATAGAAATTTTGAAAAGGGGGAAAGGTTAATGACGAAAAGGGACATCGCGTTGGGTCGTTAAATTTCAGAAACGTCACAGACTAGACAACAATGGTGGAAAATATGAGCGCAAGTTTCAAAGTTCCATCAACATTTTGCATCCAGAGTAACGGATGGTGTCAAGTAGATTCTTCGAAGCGGGTCTTTCTTGTGACTCGAACAGGAATCGTCTTTCGCTTAGAGACAGACGAGAGACCAATCGGGGAGCGAGAAAAAAGAGACGTAAAGCCAATCAGAAGAAAACGAAACAAAGAACGGAGATTCATATAATCCCCGATCTTCAAAGAACAGATTGACTTTTCGAAAACTGCACCTGCACACGGTTATTCAACGCGCTAAAGCAGTTTTCCGTCTATTGTGCCCAACTGGTAATCTGTGACTACAGACTCAGACCGTCGACATCGACTGACGAATTTCCACATCTGCCGTTGCCCCGGGGCCTTCCTTCGAGCAACATTAGAAACACCATCAACAATTCGAACTTCCAATTGTATAAAGAACATTTTTGTGTCATAGTGTAAGTTATTTTATGTTTGAAATAAACGGGTTTTTGTGAGATTCTTGTCATCCGTGTCTTCTCCGCCACACCTACACGCGAACGACCCTAGATCATCCTGACGCGGGATAAACGATTCCCCCGGGAAGTCGGCGAACTTACACTAGTTATGTGACCATTTAAAAATTTTAATCAACTTGTCATTAAACCATTTCGTCAGTGATTTTACTTCGTAGCCACGAAGCAAACTTTCGGCGTTAAAACGTATATTTCAATTATTGGGTTTTGCAGGGAGTTTTGTGTATCACGAGGATTCATGCTGTTAAATTTTAATAATTAAAGGTCGAGGGGTGCAGAGTTAAAAGGGGCATCGTGTGTCGTATTTGCAGTAGGATCGGAGTTAATGGCAATGTTGCTCGTTATTAGCATTTACAATTTTTTAAAACTCATCCCTACCCTCAAAATTAAGCATTTCGGCATTTCATAAAAATATATAAACATTTAAAAAAATAAAATATCATAACAGATGACGCTACCAAATTTTGCCTAAAAAGTTTAGCAACCCATTGCTGGATTATTTTATGAGCAGTCGGCTTCGTATCGTTATTACAATTGAAGTTTCTCCAAGGTGAATGCAATTATTTATATTTTGAAGGATCTGATTGAATGAAACTATTACTTCGCACATTACTCGGCCGCGCCCATAACAGTCCTACTAAAAAAATCCTTTTTGTGTTCACAGGGAAGAAAAATCCAATAAGTAGACAATAGAACATACCATTTACATATAGAACCGTGAAGAGCAAACACCAAAGCCATGACGCTTCAGGGACAGTGACGAGTTATTGCTTCATGGGGGCCAGGCAAATTTGAATTTGGGCATCCCATGTAGAATATTGACTTCAGACATTTTATTTCGAGGGAATTTTTGGGGCGATTACCCAATTATCCAGGTTACGAATTATGGTTTAATATCCACGAGGCAATCACTAATCTTATTGATGCCGTTGTTTTGAGAGTTCGAAGTTGTCAAAAGATTTCTGATATCCTGGAAGATGACACACTCATCCACTCTGTGTAGGGTGGTATGAGTTTTGGAAAGGCAGTGTTGGCATTTGTCATGGCTGGAAAGATTCTTTTTGTGCAAAAAATGGTTGTGGAGGGGGAGTTGGTGCGAGTTCTATTGATTAGAATGAAGGTATACCTGTCCAGATCTTCGTAACTGGGCAAATATATTATCCAGTTATGGATAGGTTTTCTTTTGGGATACGCTATCCAGAGCTGGTTCATTTTAGCTTTTACTTCATATTTGCCGATGGGGAGGAAGTCATCTGGGGAGATGACATTTGTATTGATGGTGGAGATGGGGTTGCTCTTGGCGAGCTTATTAGCTTTTTCATTGATGGAGATACCGGCATGCCCGGAGTCCATACGTAGAAGATGCTGGAGATACGGGTTTGATTAGAGGAGAAAGCGGAGAAAATGGTTGTAATGATGGTATGAAGGGATCTGCTCAGAGAGTTCATGTTATTGAAGATAGACTTACAGTCTGTACAGATGATGCATCATCTGTACGGACTGATACATCATCTGTACGGACTGATACATCATCTGTACGGACTGTTGACCTTAATAAACTGACCATCATGATGGTCGGTTTATTAAGGTCAACAGCATAGCAGGTAGTTTGAAGGTTAGTTTAGCCCTCGGCCGTAAAGATGCTCGCTTCACGGTGAAGAGTATAATGTGCAGAAATGTTATTCGTGACATCGATGTAAACGGAGAGCACAGATTCTTTATTCTTGGAGCCGTTTAGNCATAGTCTGGTAACTCCAAAATTTTACTCCAATATCTAAAAATGATCATTGTTAAACGTATAGCCATTGGTGGACGACCCAGTTCAAATCTTAAGACAGGTCCAGGCACCGAACGATTAATATGAAATATCGATCTAATAAATCTCAATTGCGTCTTCTCCAATTTATCAATGAAAGATGATCCCCAAATAAAGAACATATAGCCTATACTTGAACGTATCAAGGAATCAAACAATCGGTAATACGACTTAATGGAAGACTGTTTCATTCTTACCATAAGCTTTATTAAATTAGAAAGCTGAAGTTTATATTTCAAAAGCAGTTTGTCTAAGTGAAAAAAATGAACCCTGTGAAGTAAAATAAATACCCAGATATTTATAGGATGAAACAATCTCCTACTCAGAGTTAGATAAATAGAATTTATTAGCCTTTCCCAGTCTACCTCCTCTCCGAAAAACCATTACTTTAGATTTAATCTCATTAATAAATAGTTTATTAGTATTAGAGTAATCTTGTAGAAGATCAAGTTTTTTCTGAAGACCAATAGGTGAATACGAAAATATTACAATATCATCAGCAAACAAAAGACAATTCAATTCTATCTCTGGTGATCTGGATATACCCATAGTGTTATGATTACAAAAAAATTCCGAAAGATCGTTAACAAATAAATTAAATAAAATAGGACTAAGTGGTTCACCTTGTGGAAAACCTTTATTGGCAGTTACCGTCTCCGAAAAACAACGATTAACTTCAATTTGATAAGTGGTGTTCGAAAACAATTGTCTTATAAGATTAATAAATGATGATGATATACCTATCCGAGAAAGCTTCGACCATAAAATATCATGGTCTATTGCATCAAACGCCTTTGACAAATCAATAAATCTAACGTATAGTTTCCTCCGCTTCTTAGTCAAAATTAATTGCAAAATTCCAAGAAATATAAATAAATTATAGCCAACACCTCTATTCACTACAAAATCACCTTGACCGATAGAAATAGTATGAGACCGCTCAAGCCAGAGTCGCAAACGATTAGCAATTAACGTAGAAAAAAATTTTCTAATTACACAAATTAACGATATCGGACGATAATTCTAAGGATCAAACCGATTACCCTTCTTATTAAGGATCCGTATTATCATTCGATTAAGGATCCGTATTATCATTCGTACAAATAGATAGTACAGCTAAAGATGGCCCAGAGAAAAAAGTTTTCAAATAAACAGACCAATCAGAAATAGAAATGTTATTATACACAACTTTGCCGTTTCTAAATTTATTAACTTTAGAAACAGATTATATTTAAATTTAATTAATTAAATTTTAAAATACGTAATAATAACTCTTCGTTGTAAAGATTTCATACAATAAATAAAAATATGTTGTGTTTTATCATTATTGTTTTATAAATATCGATTAACAATAAAACTGTTTTACCAATTATTTGAAAAAAATTAGTATGAAATCGTAATGGCAATTTGCTAATATATTTCGAATATTTTAATTATTTTAATAAATTAACTTAAATCTTAAGTTATAAATTGATTAACTTTCATGAATTTGAAAATACGTGCAATGGAATTTCGGCATTACATTAATCGAAGATAAATCACACATTGCCATCAAACTGATAAGATCCTGATCATAATAGAAGAGACAACTAAGCCACGAGGGTCTTACAAATTATGCACAATAAAACGAACAAAAAAATTAGAACAGCATTTCTCGCGCATTCAACGATTCTAATTCTTATATTCATTGCAACATCTATATCCACTATAATAACATAATTTATTAACTTTTACAACATAGGTGTATAGAATAATACAATACAATATTTTAAATTTTATTTTCTACAAATGTTCATATTTAAATATGATGCTTATCTAGAGGGAGAATGCTCCGATTTCTCTCCTTCTTTCCGAATATTTTCTACAGAAGAAAATGCAGAATATATTATTGATTTTAAAAAGTCATTTAAATCTTATTATAATGTTAATTGATATCTTTATGATTTTAAAATAACGTTTAATAGCTGAAATATATTCATTAATTTGTGTTTACTTTCACTTTAGAAGTCAAGTAGCATATTCCAAAGACAAAATATGCTGTAAACCCAATAATATATTAAAAATATTTCTGATTAATGAGTCTTTAGTAACCACAATAATGGAAAAATTATATTATAAAAGGATATTAATGATAATTNAATTTATTAACTATTACAATATAAGTGTATAGCATAATACAATATAATATTTTTAATTTTATTTATTACAAATGTTCATATTTAAATATGATGCTTGTCTAGAGGGAGCATGCTCCGATTTCTCTCCTTCTTTTTAAATATTTTGTACAGAAGAAAATGCAGAATATATTATTGATTTTAATAAGCGATTTACATCTTATTATAATGTTAATTGATATGCTAATGATTTTAAAACAACGTTTAATAGCTTAAATATATTTACGAATTTATGTTTACTTTCACTTTAGAAGTCAAGTAGCATATTCCAAGGACAAAATATGCTGTAAAATCCAATAATATATGGAAAATATTTCTGATTAATGAGTCTTTAGTAATCACAATAGAGGAAAAATTGTATTATAAAAGGATATTAATGATAATTCAAATCGATTGTACAACAAATGCATTATACAGCGATATAAATCTTATAAAAATCTGCTTACAAATACATTAATCTAATCTAATGGATGCACATAAATCGTTGGATCAATATTCATTTTGAATTACCTAATACAATAAAATGCAATATGCATTTTATAGAATGAATTCTTTCTTGTTATTGCTCAATTCGATAAGTGGAAATTGAATTTGCAAGTAGTGATTTTAATGCATCAACGATTATGTACTCAATTCGAATTCCAGAAATTTGTAGCGAATTAGTTCCTAATTCCTAACACATTTCTGTTCATACCAAGTTGAGTATTATGCTCTTAAATTATACATAGAATATGAAAGTCAATGAGTAGTATAATCGATGAAAATACAGTTCTTTCGTTCTTACTTATTCTTTTCTCTTTCTTCCCGAGTGCGCTGCTAGAGCCTTTTTCGTACTCGCAGATACTATCATTGCGATAGAACCAAAATTGCTTTTCATTTTAGAGAGCCACGTTGTATTGTTTATCGTTAAGACCGGCAAAGATCATCGAATTAAAAAATTAATATTGGTTCATTGCATAATATATACAAAGTAGAAATCAAATATCCATGGAAAACGTCTATTTCATTGAAAAGATTTCTTCTATATTTGGTATTACTTATATACAAGATGGTAATTTAAGGAAAACAAAATTTCAGTTCAGATTATACATATTTTACAAATATTTAATAGAAATTTTTTTGTGCTTTAATATCTTGGTCTTTTCTTTACCATTCTTTGACGTTGATTTTGTTTGTAAGGAAAGCTTTAAATTGCTACCAAATTCAAATTATTTGTTTATGCCAATTCTAATTACAATAATTGTATTTTGCATATTTCTATTCATGTTTTTTCAAAGATATCGCTTTTCGGATCCAAATGAATATATTTTCGATGAGGATTGTAATTTGTCTCGAAAAATCATTTTTGTTTCAATGTTGACATTTATAACTATGTTTAATTACCTAATAGTTATAGTATTGCACATAGATTTCAACCTGTATCCTTGTTTTTCTGATTCATCTCTATTCGAAACTATCTTCTGTCATATTAATATTAGTGTTTTATTTATATACCTTTCGTATGTAATGTTTAGCTTTACTCTAATTTTGATTTTAGTATCCATTTTGTTACTCCATTTATTTGAGCATTTGAATTATTATTTTTTGAAGATTATTGAAAAACCCAAAATAAATGCTTACCGGTTCGAAAGATTCATGCGAAAACACCATCATTTGTGGCTATTTATTCAGGAAATTAACGAAACTGGAAAAATACTTTTTCCTGTCAGTTATGGTTTTTATGTCTATTACACTTGCTTTGTTATTTTTATTACAATAATGATTAATTTTGATCCCACTATGAAAATTTGTTTGGTAATAGCTTCAATCGTATTGTTGTCTGCAGGCATTTTAATATGTTATGGCCTATCCAGAATTACTGCTTCTGTAAGTTACTATTTATTACTTTTTGACTTAATATCAATATAATGAAACTATTTTAATACGNACAATAAAATGCAATATGACTTTTATAGAATGAATTCTTTCTTGTTATTGCGCAATTCGATAAGAGGAAATTGGTTTTGCAAGTAGTGATTTTAATGCATCAACGATTATGTACTCAATTTGAATTCCACAAATTTGTAACGAATCATTTCCAAACTCCTAATACGTGTTTGTTCATGCCAAGTTGAGTATTATGCTGTTAAATTATACATAGAATATGAAAGTCAATGAGTAGTATGATCGATAAAAATACAGTTCTTTCGTTTTCACTTATTCTTTTCTCTTTCTTCTTGAGTGCACTGCTAGAGCCTTTTTCGTACTCGCAGATACCACCATTGCGATAAACCCGAAATTGCTATTCATTTTAGAGAGCCACGTTGTATTGTTTATCGTTCAGACTGTGGAAGATCATCGAATTGGAAAATTAATACTGATTTATTTTATAATATATACGAAGAAGTAATCAAATATCCATGGAAAACGTCTAGTTCATTCAAAAGATTTCTTCTATATTTGGTATTACTTATATACAAGAAGAGAATTTGACGAAAACAAAATTTCAGTTCAGATTATACATATTTTACCAATACTTAATAGAAATTTTCCTGTGTTTTAATATCTTGGTCTTTTGTTCACCATACTTTGACGTTGATTTTGTTTGTAAGGAAAGCGAAAAAATGATACCAAATTCAAAATATTTGCTTATGCCAATTCTAACTACATTACTTGTATTTTGCATATTTCTCTTCATGTTTTTTCAAAGACATCGCTTTTCGGATCCAAATCAATATATTTTCGATGAGGATTGTAATTTGTCTCGAAAAATCTTCTTTGTTTCAATGCTAATGTTAATATTTATGTTTAATTTCATAATAAATAAGCTATTGTACATTGATTTCTATCTTTACCTTTGTTTTTCGGATGCATCTCTATTCGAAACTATCTTCTGTCATATTGATATTAGTGTTTTATTTATATACCTTCCGTATGTAGGGTTTAGCTTTACTCTAACTTTGATTTTAGTATTTATTTTGTTACTCCATTCATTTGATCGTTTGAATTATTATTTTTTTAAGATCATTGAAAAACCCAAAAGAAATGCTTACCGTTTCGAAAGAGTCATGCAAAAACACTACCATTTATGGCTTTATATTCAGGAAATTAACGAAACTGGAAAAATACTTTTTCCTGTCAGTTATGGTTTTTATGTCTATTACACTTGCTTTATTATTTTTATTACAATAATGATTAATCTTGATCCCATTGTAAGAACTACTTTGATAATAACTTCTATCGTATCGTTATCTATAGGCATTTTAATATGTTATGGTCTGTCCAGAATTACTGCTTCTGTAAGTTAATATTCATTATTATTTGACTTAATATAATGAAACCATTTTAATACGAGTAATTATTCTTTTCGTGTTTCAGATTTATGGTAATTACTGCGATTGTAACATTCTTTCTAACGTCAAGTTTTCTCTTACGTACAAATTGAAGGTAAGACAATTCAGTTTTATTGTATTGTTTTGATCCTGTGTTTATGTCATTTTCTGTTGTAGATCTTGAACTTCATGAAGAGATTTGGAAAATATCCAATCGGCCTGAATGTTGGAGGATTCTTTTATATAAAGAAAACATTCACTATAAGAGTAAGATTTTATTGTGATTTTCGTAAATTATTTCGTAAATTATTAAATGATTAATTGTGTTTTAATGCGTAACGCAACTAAATGAATGAAATTTAACTGTTTGTATTTTATTGTTTTGTATATGAATTAAGTTAGTTCACTTAATTAATAATTATTTAATTTTGAAAAATAAATTACCTTGTTAAATAGCTTATTATATTAAAATACTTGATGTGAAGCACGTGTTTAATTTTAAACTAAAAGATATTGCCGTAGGATCCAAGCTTACTTTTGAATACATATGTTTCCAAAAGTAAGTACGTAGTGTTTTTAAAATGTATTTATTACTAAAACTATTTTGTTTGTCGTCAGATTAAACATCACATTCATGAGTTATTTGACCGTCAAACTCAATATTTAGTACAGTTAGTAAATGAGATGAAATTCGATGTTTATTTTAACTATTTCTTGATAAGGTATGATTCGTTTTCGCGTTTTTTAAAATCTTGGAAACCTGTTACAATTGAACAGAATAATTTCCTGGTTTAACGATAACAAAGCTATTTTGTCGTTTAGAGAGAAAGTTACATTTATCTTTCTATCACTTTAAAGAAAGTTGTGCTGTATGAAACCGTGATTGCTTAGAAAGTTCCGTGGGCCGTATTCTGGTCATTGTCTCTGGTCTGTCGTCTCTTACAAGCCGGTCGCTGATTGGCTAATCCGAATGATTAGCCAGTCACCGTCCGGCTTGTGAGAGGTGAGAGACAAGAGACGGTGACCGGAATACGCCCCCATCACTTCTACACAGAGAAAGTGTCTCCATATGTTAGAAAACAACAGTAATGCGACGGTTCGTTAGGCTAGATTTCTCGACCTGGATGCGGGTGACTTGACTTTCGACTTTCCACATTTTTGAAAAGAGATATAATTGGGATAAAAATTATAAAACATTTAAACTCGGATCAAGCTTAACTCCAAATCATCAACGCCGGTAGTGGATTTAATAGGTCGTGGATTTGCACCTCTCAAATGGGCTAGCAACGTGTAGTTTTTATGGTTTTCGTCACGTTTATAACAACTAAATAAAAAATCATCCTGAGAGACATCCATTACAAAAGATTGTCTGCGTGTCGCATTGCCGTATACAAATAATCCAATGATTTGGACAGGCAGAGATTCGGAAGTGATTTATGTAAGGAGACAGAATTAGTACTTATTCATGCCATGAAAAACAAATTTCGTAAATACTACTTTCACTTTTGACGTTGACATTATGACCTGAAAAGTATAGTTATTATATAAATGTGTATGTCTACTACCCATAGACGTATTTTAGCAAAATGCCAATCACTGAAATATCCGATAATGTTAAACATGTTAACCTTCAGAATATATAGTATGCCTTTAACGTATAAAATCCATTATTAAGTTTATAATGTCTTAAAATATATAATTTACATTATGTTTATATATTGTTTATTATATTTTGTAAAGTATTTTTCAGTGTGTTCAACCTGTCAATTTATTAAATAATGTTTCTGTTATTTAAGTAATTGAATCAGTATTTAATTTAATAACTACTGTAGCACTATATAGTAATCATTAATTAGTTTATAATAATCTTATAATTCAGAAAAAAAATATTTGTATTTACGATCATCTTTAAATATTAATACCTTAAAGCATTTTTTTTCTTTCAGATAATTAATGCTCTGTATTCTCTCTTTTCTTCAATTATTGAAATTGGGAAAACCAAGAATGTTAAATGCAATATGATTTCTAGTAATAATGCAACTTTTCCAAAATTGACTGACATATTTTAAAAATTTCAATTAAAATGCCATTCTTTTGCTCAAGAATTAAGAATTTTGTAAACTAAAACACATTATTCTAAACGAAAGTTTACAATAAAATGCAACATTTAAATGTTACAACCACTTTACATTCAATGTTTTGTGGACGAAAACATTGAATATAACTTAATCAAACATGTTTACACACGATTTTGATTTAATCATAAATGAAAATGATCCAGATAAAAATACATTCTTATTATTCCTTCTGTGATAGATTCTGGAATAGTATCCATCGATTAAAAAGGGCATTTGTTACTCACAATGTCCTTATTCATTGAGAGCAAGTCTGCTAACATTAGACTAAATTTATTCTCTATGAGGGCTATTATCAAAAAATAATTGTAGATAACTCCGAAAGCGAATCTTAAATTTTAGCCAAATGAGTTGGAACCTGTGGGCAGGTTCGTTCTTAAACAACGCNCACTCACGATTTTGATTTAATCAGAAATGAAAATGATCCAGATAAAAATACATTCTTATTATTTCTTCTGTGATAGATTCTGGAATAGTATCCATCGATTAAAAAGGGCATTTGTTATTCACAATGGAATTATTCATTGAGAGCCAAGTCTGCCCACATTAGACTAAATTTATTTTATATCAAAGACATTATCAAAAAAATAATTGTAGATAACTCCGAAAGCGAATCTTAAATTTTAGGCAAATGAGTTGGAACATGTGGGCAGGTTTGTTCTTAAACAACGCGATCTGCCTAAGGAAGAATGCCTCCCAGCCAGTCTTAATGGTTCCTATTTAGGTAATTACAAACGTGGAAAATACCCGGAAATCTCTAAGTGGCCAGCGTGTTGGCCAGGTGCGAACTTACCACCAACTACCATTGTTCAGTGATTTTATCCACTCGTTTAATGATGAGCCACACGTAAACCAAAGTCTTATCCATTGTATTGCGTTTTTAATATTATAGAAAATAATAAATACACCTACACACAAAAATTTATACAGTTTCTCAGTGTTACGTTTGATTTCCGTCCAGAATGTTTATGGAGATGACGACCTGCTGCTGCCGTTCAAATTTGATAATTGTAATTATGCCATTTCCCAGATTTTTACACAGCAAGAGAATACTTCTCTTTATTTCTAGAGATATTTTTTCATCTTTAGATTAATTATTTTATGCACTTTTCTCATTCGATAGCTTAGTTATTTAAATTATTACAGAGTATAAACTTTTGTATTAGATTTCAGAAATTCTCACTATTAATTTGTAATTGTAATCGTTTATGTTAGTTGTTCACTCGTCTAAGTTGTTTTAGTCTAATTAATTGTAGAATATAACAATATAAAGTTTAGTAAAAATTTCTCGTGTGGCCTGTTATTTTCACTACAAAAAATCTTTTTTTCAATTAATATTTAGTAAGTCAAACGATGGCCATTAATAATCGGCTATTATTATGCTATAGATTGGACTTCAAACTCGCATTTGAGTTATAAATAAACACTTGGCTTTATTTTCATCATTTTAGTTGATACGTGACGACAGCACGTTTCGAACATAAAGCCCCTCATCAGTCAACTAAAAAATATATACAATTTTTAAAAAAAGTTTACATAAAATATATTACAAACAGTTTAGTTGACTGGTGAGGGTCTTTATGCCCAAAACGTGCTGTCGTCACGTATTAACTAAAATGATGGAAATAAAGCCAAGTGTTTATTTATAACTCAAATGCGAGTTCGAAGTCCAATGTATTCAAAAAACACGGTTTCGAAAACAACATATTATGCTATAATTAATAATTAATTTGGTAAATAAGTAATTTGGTAATAGAGGTAGACGTTAGGCGCCATCTCTTATCTAAATTAATAATCTTTAATTTAGATAAGAGATTGTGTTTTTGAATTCCCGAGTTTTTATTACTGTAATTTCTGTTCTGGATACCCCATTCCGATTGGTCGCTTTTCCTCCAGAGTAGTCTACGTGTCTTCACGGATTGCCAGATAGGTTTTACAAACTGTAGAACAGAATTTGTTGAAGTGTTAGCAAAATTATTATTGAAGTCGCCCAAAAAAGTAGGGTATAGCCATACAAATATCACAATCTACTACTCGTAGCCTATTCATGCAATCCCAAAACCGAGACATATTTTATGAAATAAGAGAAAAGAGATAGTAATCCATATGTCAGGTGATACCCGAAAATGTGTTAATGTAAAAGCCAGATGTATATTACCAGATTAGAGTTGTTCTTAACCTATTGTTTTCTATTTGATCTATTGGTCTATTGTTTATATGTTCGTTTAGAACTTTAGATCGAAGTGCCTCCACACTATATGTATGGAAGCACTTCGATCAAAGTGAACGATTTAATATACGGGTATCAATGCGCAAAGTACCCCCTATGCTTCCGCACCAGTTTACCAAAGGGTCAACATCGCTTCTGCAATGATTACGTCATGATAAAAGACACCCGCACAGCAACTAGGTCTGTTTTTGTTTAACGCCAAAATTGGTTTTGTGAGGTCACGCGAGCAGTCACGTGTACAGGCGATTGCATTCGGGGAGGAGAAGATCTGAGAGACTTGGCTTTGGAAGTGAACCACTCCGATGCCAAGTTATCAACTAATAACCGTTTAATTTCAAAGAAAAAGAGGACATTTTACAAATTTCGTAAGATATTAAATTAACTGACGTATATAACGTCGCAAGAAAGAGAGTTTACAATAAAATGCTGGTTGTTGTAAATACCAGTGATTTGAAGAGATTCACTTGCAGATCAGAGAAGGAGATGGTTTGGACTGTCCTTTAGGAAGATTTCATAGAGGGAAGTCGACACGATAGGATAGTTCGGGATGTGGCGACGTCTTACACGGTTATTTCCTCGTGGCAAAAGTAGATTTAATCGAAGTCGTTACGGAAGGTGTATTTGATGATAATCTCCCGTTGGGATTAACAATATTCCCTACTCGGAGACGATGTTATTTCGTATTTGGAGGCACACAGTTAACTATAAAGGTTGAGGTGTAGGCAGAGACTCCCAGGACAGGATAACGACTGTAACCATCGGAGGAATGGGCAGCGATTTGTTGAGTCGTGGAGGAACAGGCAACGACTAACGTTAGTTGTCATAATCGGTAAACAGAACGCAATAATTATAAATGATTAATAATTGTGAACGAACGACCTCCAGTAGAGATGGACCTTTGACAAGTCGCTCATATGCAAATAATTAGAACATAGAAATTTATAAAAGGGGGGAAGGTTAATGACGAAAAGGGACATCGCGTTGGGTCGTTAAGTTTCAAAAACGTCAGAGACTAGACAACAATGGTGGAAATGAGCATGATCATCCTGTTTCTGTTACCAGCGACGGTAACTTCCTCTACTTTATCAGCAGAAAAGTAGAACTTGCATACATATTTTTTTAAATTTGGAAAAACGTGAATAAAAAGGGCGTTCTTGCTGCTCATTAAGTGGAAAAAAAACAAAAGAAATTATTTTTAATTAATAATACACGTTATAAAATCTATATTTTTGATTGCTTTAATGAGAAATGTGCATATGTCTGATAGAAAAATATAGGCTTATATTCTTATATTGCAATGTTCCAAACACGAAATATGGGACTGTTTATATATTACGTAACGCAGATATAAGTGGGTGAGTATTCAGGTAATCGTTACAATGCGTTACAAGAGGGGTGAAAGTGTTTATAAAAATATTACGTATGTTAGAATGTCAACTGCTAGATAACAAGAACGAATATCGTACTGTTATGTCATTTACATTATACAAATAATTAAAGTAATGTAATGTTCAGTATTACGTGCTGTGTATTATTTCTAAGTACAGTTAAAAAGGTCGATCGAGAATAGGTATTACATAGAGGTGGATATATGCGACCGCGTTACAGAGCGTTACAGAGAGTTAAATTATGTAATGCTATTTTAAATGTGATTATTACATTGTTTCTTATATAGAACATCTTCACCAAAGCATTTTTTATTTATATAAACGACAATTTCTACAAATGATTTCTTTATATATTTAGATATATAAAAAGCATATGCTTTTAAGAATTACACATAAGAAAAAAAAAACAAATAAATAGAATTCGCTGTATAAATTTTATTTTAATCGATACGAAATCGTACAATATCTTATCGATTTTAAACTGCTATATGAATTTAAATAGTATTATAATATTTACAGATGTAAAAGCCCGTTTATTTTTTATCATAAAATTTAAAGTGCTATTAAGGAAAGTATCATACACGATAAATTTAAATTGTTTACAATTTTAAAACGGATTTTTATTGAAGTTTTCCTTATAATGAATATAAAAAACAAATTCCTTTACTTAAGATACATAATGCTAATAGATATTTATTGCATTAGGATATTAAAGGATATTGGCTTAAAATTCATTTGCCACGTGCCATTTTACATTCCCGGCTCTGTTATTTATAACAGAATAAAAGTATGGCAATCGTTCAAAAAAAATTACCTCTTCTTTGGAGATTTTTTCATTTTTGCACTCTGGGAACCTTGAAATGACGAGAAATGTATAATTCGAGGAGGGTTTATATGCATGGACGTTAGTGTGTGATGGACGATTTTGTTCACCATGTTTGAAGCTAAATAACTCCTGTGCTCTGTGTCGAAAACTAGTGAAATTTCGCAGGGAGTTTTGTGTGTTACGAGGATTTATGCTGTTAAATTTTAATAATTAAAGGTCGAGGGGTGCAGAGATAAAGGGGAGATCGTGTGTCGTATCTGCAGTAAGATCAGACTTAATGGCAATTTTGCTCGTTATTAGCATATGCAATTTTTTAAAACTCATCCCTACTCTCAAAATTAAGCATTTTGTCATTTCATAAAAAGATAAAAATATTAAAATATATATATATATTATAACAGATGACGCCATCAAATTTTGCCTGAAAAGTTTATCAACCCATTGCTGAATTATTTTATGAGCTGTCGGCTTCGTATCGTTATTACAATCGGAGTTTCTGCAATGTGAATGCAATTACAGTCGACCCCTTATAACACTCTTGATAATTCCGTTTTATATGAATTCCATGTTGTACGAGTCACTTAGATTATACGAATACGTGTGCCGGGCTGTGTATTTATATTTTGAAGGATCCGATTGACTGAAACCATTACTTCGCTCACCACCTGGCCGCGCACACAATGGGCTTACTAAAAAGTCTTTTTCGTGTTCACAGGGAAGGAAAATCCAAAAAGTAGACAATAGAACATCACATATACATATAGAGCCGTGAACAGCAAACACCAAAGCCATGACGCTTCAGGCGCAGTGACGAGTTATTGCTTCATGGGAGCCAGGCAAATTTGAATTTGGGCATCCCATGTAGAATATTGACTTCAGACATTTTATTTTGGGGAAATTTTGGGGGAAAATACCCAGTTATCCGGGTTACGGGTTATGGTTTAATATTCACGAGGCACTCACTAATCTTATTGATGCCGTTGTTTTGAGAGTCCGAAGTTGTCAAAAGATTTTTGATATCCTGGAAGATGACACACTAGTCGTTACGGAAGGTGTATTTGATGATAATCTCCCGTTGGGATTAACAATATTCCCTACTCGGAGACGATGTTATTTCGTATTTGGAGGCACAGAGTTAACTATATAGGTTGAGGTGTAGGCAGAGACTCCCAGGACAGGATAACGACTGTAACCATCGGAGGAATGGGCAGCTATTTGTTGAATCTATTATATATTTTCGGAAAAGTAAATATGTATTATTTTAATGGNATGCTTGTCTAGAGGGAGCATGCTCCGATTTCTCTCCTTCTTTTTAAAAATTTTCTACAAAAGAAAATGCAGAATATATTATTGATTTTAATAAGCCATTTACATCTTATTACAATGTTAAATGATATGTTAATGATTTTAAAATAACGTTTAATAGTTTAAATAGATTTATGAATTTACGTTTACTTTTACTTTAGAAGTCAAGTAGCATATTCCAAAAACAAAATATGCTGTAAAACCCAATAATATATAAAAAATATTTCTGATTAATGAGTCTTTAGTAATCACAATAGAGGAAAAATTGTATTATAAAAGGATATTAATGATAATTAAAATCGATTCCATAAACATTGTACAACAAATGACAGCAATATTGATCAGAATAACATAAAGCCATATATAACCAAATAATTTTGCATTATAAATCTTATAAAAATCTGCTTACAAAAGAATTAATCTAATATAATGGATGCACATAAATCGTTCGATCGATATTCATTTTGAATTACCTAATACAATGAAATGCGATATGACTTTTATAGAATGAATTCTTTCTTGTTATTGCGCAATTCAATAAGAGAAAATTGGTTTTTAAACCAATTTTAATGCATGAACAATTATGTACTCAATTTGAATTCCACAAATTTGTAACGAATCATTTCCAAACTCCTAACACATGTTTGTTCATGCCAAGTTGAGTATTATGCTGTTAAATTATACATAGAATATGAAAGTCAATGAGTAGTATGATCGATAAAAATACAGTTCTTTCGTTTTTACTTATTCTTTTCTCTTTCTTCCCAAGTGCGCTGCTAGAGCCGAGTGCGCTGCTTTTTCGTACTCGTCGATACCATCATTGCGATAAAACTTAAATTGATATTTATTTTAGAGAGCCACTTTGTATTGTTTATCGTTCAGACTGTGGAAGATCATTGAATTGACAAAATTAATACCGGTTTATTGTATAATATATATGAAGTAGAAATCAAATATCTATGGAAGACGTCTATTTCATTCAAAAGATTTCTTCTATATTTGGTATTAATTATATACAAGAAGGGAATTTAACGAAAACAAAATTTCAGTTCAGATTATACATATTCTACCAATACTTAATAGAATTTTTCCTGTGTTTTAATATCTTGGTCTTTTTTTTACATTTCATTGACATTGATTTTGTTTGTAAAGAAAGCTTTAAAATGATACCAAATTTAAAATATTTGATTATGCCAATTTCAATTACAACACTTGTATTTTGTATGTTTCTATTCATGTTTTTTCGAAAACATAGCTTTTCGGATCCAAATGAATATATTTTCGATGAGGATTGTAATTTCTCTCGAAAAATCTTCTCTGTTTTAATGTTAACATTTATAACTATGTTTAATTACCTAATAGTTGTAGTATTGTACATAGATTTCAATCTGTATCCTTGTTTTTCGGATTCATCTCTATTCGAAACTATCTTCTGTCATATTGATATTAGTATTTTATTTATGTACCTTACGTATGTAATGTTTAGCTTTACTCTAATTTTGATTTTAGTATCCATTTTGTTACTCCATTTATTTGAGCGTTTAAATTATTATTTTTTGAAGATCATTGAAAAACCCAAAAGAAATGCTTACCGGTTCGAAAGATTCATGCGAAAACACCATCATTTGTGGCTATTTATTCAGGAAATTAACGAAACTGGAAAAATACTTTTTCCTGTCATTTATGGTTTTTATGTCTATTACACTTGTTTTATTATTTTTATTACAATGATGATTAATTTTCATCCCGGTATAAAAACTTGGTTGATAATAGCTTGCATCGTATTGTTGTCTGCAGGCATTTTAATATGTTATGGCCTATCCAGAATTACTGCTTCTGTAAGTTAATATTCATTATTATTTGACTTAATATAACGAAACCATTTTAATACGAGTAATTATTCTTTTCGTGTTTCAGATTTATGGTAATTACTGCGATTGTAACATTCTTTCTAACGTCAACTTTTCTCTTACGTACAAATTGAAGGTAACACAATTGAGTTTTATTGTATTGTTTTGATCCTGTGTTTATGTCATTCTCTGTTGTAGATCTTGAACTTCATGAAGAGATTTGGAAGATATCCAATCGGTCTGAATGTTGGAGGATTCTTTTATATAAAGAAGACATTCATTATAAGAGTAAGATTTCATTAGCATTTTCGTAAATTATTTTGTAAATTATTAATGATTAATTGTGTTTTAATGCGTAACGCAACTAAGTGAATAAAATTTAATTGTTTGTATTTTATTGTATTGCATATGAATTAAGTTAGTTCACTGAATTAATAATTATTTAATTTTGAAAAATAAATTACCTTGTTAAATAGCTTATTATATTAAAATACTTGATGTAAAGCACGTGTTTAATTCCAAACTAAAAGATGTTACCGTAGGATCCAAGCTTACTTTTGAAAACATATGTTTTCAAAAGTAAGTACGTAGTGTTTTTAAAATGTATTTATTACTAAAACTATTTTGTTTGTCGTCAGATTAAACATTACATTCATGAGTTATTGCACCGTCACATTCATATTCATTGTTTTAGTCTTCACTAATATTCTGAATTCGCAAATTCTATAGGTACATTTAGTAAATAGTATGAAATTCGATGTTTATTTTAACTATTTCTTAATTAACGTATGATTCGTTTTTGGGTTTTTGAAAATCTTCGAAACCTGTTACAATTGCACAGAATAGTTTCTTGATTTAACGATAACAAAGCTATTTTGTCGTGTAGAGAGAAAGTTACATTTATCTTTCTATCAAATTGGAGAAAGTTTTGCTATATGAAACCGTGATTGCCTAGAAACATTCGTGGGCCGTATTCTATTCACCGTCGCTGGTCACTCGTCTCTCACAAGCCGGTCGCTGATTGGCTAATCCAAATGATTAGCCAATCAGCGACAGGGTTGTGAGAGATGAGAGACCAGAGACGATGACCAGAATACGGCGCCATCACTCTACACAGAGAAAGTGTCTCCATATATGAGAAAACAACAGTAATGAGACGGTTCGTTAGGCTAGATTTCTCGACCTGGATGCAGGTGACTTGACTTTCGACTTTCCACATTTTCGAAAAGAGATATAAGTGGGATAAAAATTATAAAACAGTTAAACTCGGATCAAGCTCAACTCCAAATCATCAAAGCCGGTCGAAGCGGCATACTAGTCTTCTTCTTCTTGGTGCCATATCAGATTTCTGACGTCGGAGACACCCGGCGCAGATTAGTAAGTAGTTAATAATACGCCAAGGTGTTACTAGGGAAGGTTATTACCCAGAGTGGTTTCCCGTTGCCTTCTCTGGGGCGGCATACTAGCAGCCAAATGAATAAAACTACTGAACCTGATAGGTCGTGGATTTGCACTCTCAAATGGGCTGGCAACGTGCAGTTTTCAGGTTTTTCGTCACGTTAATAACACCTAAATAAGAAGTCTTCCCGAGAGTCATCCACCATAAAATATTGTCCGCGTGTCTCATTGCTGTATACAAATAATCCAATGCGTTGAAGATGCAGAGATTCGTAACTGATTTATATAAGGAAACAGAATTAGTATTTATCCACGCCAAGAAAAACAAATTCCGTAAATACTACCTTCACTTTTACGTTGACATTATGACGTGAAAAGTATAGTTATTATATAAATGTGTATGTCTACTACCCATAGACGTATTTTAGAAAAATGCCAATCACAAAATTATCCGGTAATGTTAAACATGTTAACCTTCAGAATATACAGTATGCCTTTAGACTATAAGATCCATTATTAAGTTTATAATGTCTTAAAATATATGAATTATATTCTATTTATATATTTTATGTTATGTTTTCTAAAGTATTTTTCACTGTGTTGAACCTGTCAATTTATTAAAAAATGTTTTTGTTATTTAAGTAATTGAATCAGTATTTAATTTAATATCTACTGTAGCACTATATAGTAATTATTAAAAAAAATTTAGTCTATAATAATCTTATAATTTATAAGAAAATTATTTGTATTTACGATTATTTTAAATATTAATACCTTAAAGCATTTTTTTTTTTCTTTCAGATAATTAATGCTCTGTATTCTCTCTTTTCTTCAATTATTGAAATTGGGAAAACCAAGAATGTTAAATGCAAGATGATTTCTAGTAAGAATGTAACTTTTCCAAAATTGACTGACATATTTTAAAAATTTCAATTAAATGCCATTCTTTTGCTCAAGAATTAAGAATTTTGTAAACGAAAACATTTTATTCTAAACGAAAGTTTACAATAAAGTGCAACATTCAAATGTTACAATAACTACGTTCAATGTTTTGTAAACGAAAACATTGAGTATAACTTAATCAAACATGTTCATTCATGATTTTGATTTAATCATAAATGAAAATGATCCAGATAAAAATACATTCTTACTATTCCTTCTGTGATAGATTTTGGAATAGTATTCATCGATTAAAAAGGGCATTTGTTACACGCAATGGCCTTGTTCATTGAGAGCCAATTCTGCCCACATTAGACCGAATTTATTTTCTATGAAAGCCATTATCAAAAAATAATTGTAAATAACTCCGAAAGCGAATCTTAAATTTTAGCCAAATGAGTTGGATCCAGTGGGCAGGTTCGTTCTTAAACAATGCGATCTGCCTAGGAAAGAATGCCTCCCAGCCAGTCTTTATGCTTTCTATTTAGGCATTACAAACGTGAAGAATACACGGAAATATCTACGTGGCCAGCGTGTTAGCCAGGTGCGAACTTACCACCAACTACCATTGTTCAGTGATTTAACGCACTCGTCCAATGATGGGCTACGCGTAAACTAAAGCCGTGTCCATTGTATTGTGTTTTTAATATTATAGAAAATAATAAAGACACGTACACACTAAAACTTATACTGTAGCACTATTACCTAATTCAACGTTTCTCCGTCCAGAATGCTTATGGAGATGACGACCTGCTGCTGCCGTTGCACTTTGATGATTGTAGTTATGCCATTTGCCACAATTTTATATAGCAAGAGAATACTTCTCTTTATAATGATAATTCTTCATCTTTAGAGTAATTGTTTTATGCATTTTCCTCATTCATTAGCTTAGTTATTTAAATTATTACAGAAAATAAACTTTTGTACTAGATTTCAGAAATTATGTCATTACCAATTTGTAATTGTAATTGCTTATGTTAGTTGTTCACTAAGTTATTTTAGTCTAATTAATTGTAGGATATAACAATAAAAAGTTTAGTAAAAATTTCTCGTGTGCCCTGTTATTGTCACTACAAAGAAACCTTTCTTTCAATTAATATTTAGCAAGTCAAACGATGGCCATTAATAATCGGGCTATTATTATGCTATAATTAACAATTAGAAACTAAGTAATTTGGTAATAGAGGTAGACGTTAGGCACCATCTCTTATATAAATTAATAATTATTAATTTATCTAATTTATTATTATCTAAATTAATAATTATTAATTCAGATAAGAGATTGCGTTTTCGAATTTCCGGGTTTTTATTACTGTAATTTCTGTCCTCGATTGCCCATTTCGATTGGTCGCTTTTTCTCCACAGTGCGTGTCCCCTGAGATCCTCACAGGTTGGTTTTACAAAATGTAGAACAGAATTCGTCGAAGTGTTGCCAAAATTATTATTGAAGTCGCCCAAAAAAGTATGGTAGAGCTTTACAAACATCTCAATTTGCTGCTCGTAGCCCAATCATGCAATCTTAAAACCCAGAAATATTTTATGAAATAAGAGAAAAGAGATAGTAGCCCATATGTCAGGTGAAACCCGAAAATGTGTTAATGTAAAAGCCACATGTATATTACCAGTTTACAGTTGTTCTTAACATATTTTTTTATATTTCGTCTATTGATATATTGTTTATATGTTCGTTTAGATCGAAGTGCCTCCACACTATAAGTATGGAAGCACTTCGATCAAAGTGAACGATTTAATATACGGGTATCACAGTTCGGACGGAATTGTGACAATGCGCAAAGTACCCCCATAGCTTCCACACCACAGGGTATGTCTTCTATCATAACGTAGTTATCGCCGAAGCGATGACTGCGTTATCATAGAAGACACCCGCACAGCAACTAGGGCTGTTTTTGTTTAATGCCAGAGTTGGTTTAGTCGCGTGTGCAGGCGATTGGATTCGGGAAGGAGAAGATCTGAGATACGGCACGTTGGAAGTGACCCATTCCAATACCAGGTTAGCATCTAATAACTGTTTAATTTCAAAGAAAAAGGGTACATGTTACAAATTTCGTAAGATATTAAATTAACTGACGTATATAACGTCGCGAGAGAGAGAGTTTACAATAAAATGCGGGTGTTTTAAATACCTGTGATTTGAAGAGATTCACTTGCAGATCAGAGAAGGAGACGGTTCAAACTGTCCTTTAAAAAGATTTCACAGAGGGGAGTCGACACGATAGGATAGTTCGGAATGTGGCGACGTCTTACATGGTTATTTCCTCGTTGCAAAAGTAGATTTAATCGAAGTCGTGACGGAAAGTGTATTTGATGATAATCTCCCGTTGGGATGAATAATATTCCCTACTCGGAGACGATGTTATTCTGTATTTGGAGGCACACAGTTAACTATATAGGTTGAGGTGTAGGCAGAGACACCCAGGACAGGATAACGACTGTAACCATCGGAGGAATGGGCAGCTATTTGTTGAATCTATTATATATTTTCGGAAAAGTAAATATGTATTATTTTAATGGAAAAAGGTACATTCTTTGTTAAACAATTAATGTTTAAACGTTAAAAAGTTAAAAAGAAAAACTACAATAGTAGTTGGCCAACTGTTTGCAAGGTCAACGGGCATACTGTATGGAGTTTTACTGGGTATTCTCCAAATGTCTTCAACACTTAATTACGAGCTAACCTTCCTCTGAAGTCCTCATTCAAGGCACATTTTTGGCACACACCAATGTCTAGCTTTTATTGTGGGCACCGCAGGCGGCTGATAATGGTAAACGGGTTAATAATATGTATGTCAAGAAAATACGACTGGTTTATAATTGATAAATCGATAAAATTAGCCTAATTAAATTAGAAATATTCACTTGTTTCCCAGGGTAGCTACTGACTACCTAATACTGGGTGTATATCAGATTTTACTACAACGCCATACGCAAGTAATAAAGAATTCTCGTTGTAAATAAGTAGAACTGAAATAAACCTTATGCTTAATCTGTTATAAATATGAAACACTATTAATTCACAGCGAACAAATTCGTGTAAAATGGATGAATTTAATGTTTCTGCTTACTTTATAATGATTCATATAAACTATTTATTCGTACAGAAATCTAACTTTCTATAGGGGAGATCGGGGCAACTTCGGCATGCGGGGCAAGTTTGTCAAGCGCTTTTTTTAAAAAACAAATTAAAAGGAGACTTTGGTTATAGGTTAGGCAGTTGAGTTTTATTGGTGGCTTGTTGAGTGTAGTGTTTTTATTGTTCTCCAACAAGCGTAGTTGAATTATCAAGCAAATTTTCATTTTCGTTCAATTCCATATAATATTTTTTTTCCATTTATATTGAATTGGCAGGTTTTGTTATAATTCCATGATAACGAAAGTTACTTTTCCTGTTAGAAGGATGTAACTTCAACTTATTCACGTGGCCAGATCGTGGCTTGGCATTCTGTTCTCAGGGTTGTACTTAATGTTTCGAAATCATGACTAGCGGGGTAAGATCGGCAACATAAAGCCACATTAGAAGCAAAGGATAAAAATCAAACAGATGATAAATGAAAACATGTTTGCATTTGTTATTCATGTATATATGTCTTTGAACTTGCATTTCGTTGTAATAATATTAAATGGGTGTTGGATTTGTATTTCTTTGTTTTAATAGTGAATTCCAACTTATACATTGTTAATAACATAATTTTATATACGTGCCTATCTTGCCCCATTACTGTTGCCCCTATACCAGGGGCAACTTTAATAAAAATAATTAAAATAATTACAACTTTACAAGAAGAGAGAAATTGACGAAGTTGCCCCGGGTATAGGGGCAAGATCGGCAACTTCTCTCTTTTTGTAAAGTTGTAATTATTTTAATTATTTTTATTAAAGTTGCCCCTGGTATAGGGGCAACAGTAATGGGGCAAGATAGGCACGTATATAAAATTATGTTATTAACAATGTATAAGTTGGAATTCACTATTAAAACAAAGAAATACAAATCCAACACCCATTTAATATTATTACAACGAAATGCAAGTTCAAAGACATATATACATGAATAACAAATGCAAACATGTTTTCATTTATCATCTGTTTGATTTTTATCCTTTGCTTCTAATGTGGCTTTATGTTGCCGATCTTACCCCGCTAGTCATGATTTCGAAACATTAAGTACAACCCTGAGAACAGAATGCCAAGCCACGATCTGGCCACGTGAATAAGTTGAAGTTACATCCTTCTAACAGGAAAAGTAACTTTCGTTATCATGGAATTATAACAAAACCTGCCAATTCAATATAAATGGAAAAAAAATATTATATGGAATTGAACGAAAATGAAAATTTGCTTGATAATTCAACTACGCTTGTTGGAGAACAATAAAAACACTACACTCAACAAGCCACCAATAAAACTCAACTGCCTAACCTATAACCAAAGTCTCTTTTTAATTTGTTTTTTAAAAAAAGCGCTTGACAAACTTGCCCCGCATGCCGAAGTTGCCCCGATCTCCCCTATATATTACGTAACGCAGATATAAGTGAGTGGGTATTCAGGTAATTGTTATGAAGCGTTACAAGAGGGGTGAAAGTGTTTATAAAAACATTACCTATGCTAGAATGTCAACTGCTAGATAACAAGAATGAAAATCGTACTGTTATGTCACTTACATTATACAAATAATTAAATTAATGTAACGTTCAGTATTACGCGCTGTGTATTATTCCTAAGTACAGTTAAAGGGGTCGATCGAGAATAGGTATTACATAGGAGTGGACATATGCGACCGCGTTACAGAGCGTTACAGAGAGTTAAATTATGTAATGCTATTTTAAATGTGATTATTACATTGTTTCTTATATACAACATCTTCATCAAAGCATTTTTTATTTATATAAACGACAATATCTACAAAAGTATTTCTTTATATGTTTAGATATATAAAAAGCATACGCTTTTAAGAATTATACATAAAAAAACAAATAAATAGAATTCGCTGTATAAATTTTATTTTAATCGATACGAAACTGTACAATATCTTATCGATTTTAAAATGCTATATGAATTTAAATGGTATAATAATATTTACAGATGTAAAATCCCGTTTATTTTTATCATGAAATTTAAAGTGCTATTAAGGAAAGTTTCATACACGATATATTTAAATTGTTTACAATTTTAAAAAGAAATTTTATTGAAGTTTTCCTTATAATGAATATAAAAGACAAATTTCTTTACTTAAGATGCATAATGTTAATAGATATTTATTGCATTAGGATATTAAAGGATATTGGTTTAAAGTCAATTTTTCACGTGCCATTTCACATTCCCGTTTCTGTTATTCATAACAGAGTAAAATTATGGCAATCGCTCAAAAAAATTACCTTCTTCCCTGAATATTTTTTCAATTTTGCAATCTGGGAACCTTGAAATGACGAGAAATGTAAAATTAGAGGAGGGTTTCTACGCGTGGAAGTTAGTGTGTGGTGGACGATTTTGTTCACCATGTTTGAAGCTAAATAACTCCTGTGCTCTGTGTCGAAAACTAGTGAAATTTTGCAGGGAGTTTTGTGTGTTACGAGGATTTATGCTGTTAAATTTTAATAATTAAAGGTCGAGGGGTACAGAGATAAAGGGGGATCGTGTGTCGTATCTGCAGTAGGATCGGATTTAATGGCAATTTTACTCGTTATTAGCATTTACAATTTTTAAAAAAACCCATCCCTACTTTGAAAATTAAGCATTTTGCCATTTCATAGAAATATAAAAACATTTTAAAAATAATCGTTATTACAATTGGAGTTTCTGCAATGTGAATGCAATTATTTATATTTTCAAAGGTCTGACTGACTGAAACCATTACTTCGCTCATTACCCGGTCTCGCCCATAATGGGATTACTAAAAAGTCCTTATCGAGGTCACATGGAAGAAAATTCCAAAAAGTAGACAATTGAACATCAAATATGTAGAATATTTACTTCAGACATCATATTTTGAGGAAATTTTGGGGGAGAATACCCTGTTATCCGTGTTAAGGTTTAATATCCACGAGACAGTCACTAATCTTATTGATGCCATTGTCTTGAAAGTTCGAAGTTGTCAAAAAAATATTTCTGATACCCTGGAAACTGACACACTCATCCACTCTGTGTAGGGAGGTATGAGTTTTGGAAGGGCAGTGGGGGCATTTGTCATGGCTCGAAATATTCCGTTTATGCAGGACATGCTTGGTGAGGAGAGAGTTAGTGCGAGCTCTATTGATGACAATGGAGGTATACCTGTCCAGATCTTCGTAAGTGGAGTCGGATATATTATACAGCCATGGATAGGCAGCCCTTTTAGGATACGCTATCCAAAGCTGGTTCATTTTAGCTTTTACTTCATATTTGCTGATGAGGAGGAAGTCTTCTGGGGAGATGACATTTGTATTGATGGTGGAGATGGGGTTGCTATTGGCGAGCTTATTAGCTTTTTCGTTGATGGAGATACCGGCATCACCGGAGTCCATATGTAGAAGATGCTGGATATACGGATTTGATTAGAGGAGAAGGCGGAGAGGATGTTTGTAATGATGGTATGAAGGGATCTGTTTAGAGAGTTCATGCTATTCAATATAGACTTGGAGTCCGTACAGATGATGGTCGGTTTATTAAGGTCAACTGCATGGGAGGTAGTTTGAAGGAAAGCTTTGCCCACGGCCGTGAAGATGCTAGCTTCAGGGTAAAGGGTGTAATGTGCAGAGATGTTATTCGTGACGTCGATGTAAGCGGAGAGCACAGACTCTTTATTTTTGAAGCCGTCAGTAGCTATAAGCACTTCATAGTTCTGTTTTTGAATCCAATCAATGAATTTGGTCTGTAGAATCTTAGAAGGAGGGAGGGCTGTTGGAAAGATAGGCCGTTCGTGCGGATGAGATATTTCTTGATATCTACAAAGCGGATGTTGTACTAAGTGCTATCTTGAATAATGTTGTGATGACGAATCCAGAGCTGTTTGGATCGTTATCCCTGTTATCCTCGTTCGTTTTCTTAACGCGACATCTAAAGGGTAAAATTAAATTAAATTAACGTGCAGGGTTAAGTTAACTGATGTAGTAGTGCTCCTGTGCCACACCATTAATCTATGGTTTCCACATATGGCACAAATATAAATTTCGATATCATTTACAGTAATGAAATTTAAAAAATTGGTTTGGGGCACTCTATTGTTGGGACCCCAAGCAATTGCTCTTTTTTCTCATAGAATAATGTGCCACTGTTCATGAAGTGTTTGAATTGATACTTTTGGACGAGTTACATCATCCATTCTGGTATCATGCAATTTTTAAATACTAGCATGAACCATTTTTTAATGTCATCAGGATTTATTTGCCCTGGAGCCAAAAACAAATTAATTATATTCAAATTTATTTAATTAAATTTTAAAATATGTAATAATAACTCTTCGTTGCAAAGATTTCATACAATAAATAAAAATATGTTGTGGTATATCATTATTGTTTTATAAATATCGATTAACAATAAAATTGTTTTATCAATTATTTGAAAAACATTAGTATGAAATCGTAATGGCAATTTGCTAATATATTTCGAATATTTTAATTATTTTAATAAATTAATTTAAATCTTAAGTTATAAATTAATTAACTTTCATGAATTTGAATATACGTGCAATGGAATTTCGGCATTACATTATCGAAGATAAATCACACATTGCAATCAAACTGATAAGATCCTGATCATGGTAAAAGGAGACAACTAAGCCACGAGGGTCTTACAAATTATTCACAATGAAACGAACAAAAGAATTAGAACAGCATTTCTGGCCATTCATCGATTCTAATTCTTGAATTCATTGCAACATCTATACAGGGGCGGACTGGCCCTAAAATTTTTGTGTGGAAAATTTATTACCAGCCCAGCCCATAAATTAAAGAATGTATTTTTTTCTATTTATATTTAAGCCCTAAATATATTCCAAATACAACATTGACAAAAATTACAATAAGCACAAGTCTATATTCTATAACATTAACTTTTTATTTAGAAGTTTGCTTTGTTCAACAATAATATTATCGATATCATCAGAATGTATTTCGTTTAAAAAATCCTTTTCCACTGACATTAACATGAAGGCTTCTTGATTTTCTTGAGAGATACTTATAAGTATCTTAGCCTGCTTGTAATTAATTTTAACACAGAAAAGCTTTCTTCACGGGACACTTGTTAGACATAGATAATAGATATCTGTATACTTGACCAAGTATAGAATAAGTGTGACTTAACATGTTATATCTGAATAATATATTATAACAACAAATAGAGCGATTTTTTCAAGCAATACAGTAAGAGGATAAAATCGCTTCTTTATTACTTTCTACTTAATCATCAGTAGAATGTTCATTTTTGTTTAATTTTATGAAAGTTTCACTGACATTTTCCTTTAAAATATTCCATGACGATTTAAAATGTTGCAATTCTGAAAAAAATATTGTATTGAGTAGCTACTGGATTAAACTGTATTAAAATACTGCTTAATTTTTGAAATGCGTTTTCAGGAATATTTGGTGACGGTCCCGTAAATTTCCGTCTAATGTGCTTTGAACTGGCTGTAAGATGACAGTTGAACTCTCCCCTGTTGCTCTCCCTCCAACCTTCCATGATTTAGATTCATAGAAATCGTGAATAGTTTCTAGCAATGTAAACAAATGACCAATTTTCTCTGTTTAGAAGGTAGTTTTGATTATTTTTCTCCTAGGATGCTTTCTGTTTGGGCCGAATCGGTCTAATATAGTGTTTGACTAGCATCGGCCGAACTAATTTAACTTCGGATACGGGTAGGGCCAGTAAAATGACACAGGCCTACACATAAACTTATATTATACCTAAAAATTGAAATTTACCTTACTTAACAAAAAGTAAATGAATTTTTTAAAATTAAACTTAACCAAACGGTACATTATGTACATATTTAGAAAAAACGTTTCAAATTGTATACGGCCCATGTGGAATTTTCCACATTTTCCACATGGCCAGTCCGCCCCTGCATCTATATCCACTATAATAATGTAATTCATTTACTTTTATAATATAGGCGTATAGAATAATACAATACAGTATTTTTAATTTTATTTTTTACAAATGTTCATATTTAAATATGATGCTTGTCTACAGGGAAAATGCTCGGATTTTTCTCTTTCTTTCCAAATGTTTTCTATAGAAAAAAATGTAGAATGTATTAACAAGCCATTTAAATCTTACTATAATGTTAATTGATATGTTAATAATTTTAAAATAACGTTTAATAGCTGAAATATATTCATTAATTTATGTTTACTTTCACTTTAGAAGTCAAGTAGCATATTCCAAAAACAAAATATGCTGTAAACCCGATTATATATGGAAAATATTTCTGATTAATGAGTCTTTAGTAATCACAATAAAGGAAAAACTGTATTATATAAAGATATTAATGATAATTCAAATCGATTCCATTAACATAATTGAATTTTATGTCATATTGATATTAGTGTTTTATTTATAGCCTATACCTTACGTATGTTATGTGCAGCTTTGCTCTAATTTTGATTTCATTATCCATTTTGTTACTTCATTTATTTGAGCATTTGAATTATTAATTTTTTGTGTTTTTCGAAATCATTATATACAATTTTTCTTGTTTCTCTATCTATTATAAAATCACGTATACCTGCAAAATCCTACATAGGAAAAACTAAACGAAAAATGAAAGTAAGAATAAAAGAATATGTAGCAAATATAATACATAGACTCAGCTCTGTCTTTTATGAACGTTGTACAACAATGGTTGCAATATTCATTAGAATAATATAAAGACATATATAACAATATAATGTTGCATTATAAGGCAATATAAATCTCATAAAAATCTGCTTACAAAAGCATTAATCTAATCTAATGGATGCACATAAATCGTTGAAACGATATTCATTTTGAATTACCTAATACAATGAAATACAATATGCCTTTTATAGAATGAATTCTTTCTTCTTATTGCTCAATTCAATAAGAGGAAATTGGTTTTGCGAGTAGTGATTTTAATGCATCAAGGATTACGTACTCAATTTGAATTCCAGAAATTTGTAACGAATCAGTTCCTAATTCCTAACACATTTTTGCTCATACCAAGATAAGTATTATGCTGTTAAATTTTACATAGAATATGAAAGTCAATGAGTAGTATGATCGATGAAAATACAGTTCTTACGGTTTTACTCATTCTTTTTTCTTTCTTCCCGAGTTCGCTGCTAGAGCCTTTTCGTTCCGCCCCGATATCATAATGGCGATAGAACCAAAATTGCTTTTCATTTTAGAGAGACATTTGGTATTGTTTATCGTTCAGACTGTGGACGATCATCGAATTGGAAAATTAATACTGGTTTATTGTATAAGATATACGAAGTAGAAATCAAATATCCATGGAAAACGTCTATTTCATTCAAAAGATTTCTTCTATATTTGGTATTACTTATATACAAGAAGGGAATTTGACGATAACAAAATTTCAGTTCAGATTATACATATTTTACCAATACTTAGTAGAAATTTTTTTGTGTTTTAATATCTTGGTCTTTTCTTTACCATTCTTTGACGTTGATTTTGTTTGTAAGGAAAGCTTTAAATTGTTACCAAATTCAAAATCTTTGTTTATGCCAATTCTAATTACAATACTTGTATTTTGCACATTTCTCTTTATGTTTTTTCAAAGATATCGCTTTTCGGATCCAAATGAATATATTTTCAATGAAGATTGTAATTTGTCTCGAAAAATCTTCTTTGTTACAATGTTAACGTTAATAATTATGTTTAATTTCATAATAACTGTACAATTGTACATTGATTTCAACCTGTATCCTTGTTTTTCTGATGCATCTCTATTCGAAGCTATCTTCTGTCATATTGATATTAGTGTTTTATATATATACCTTACTAATGTTATGTATAGCTCTTCTCTGATTTTGAATTTATTATCCATTTTGTTACTCCATTCATTTGAGCGTTTAAATTATTATTTTTTCAAGATCATTGAAAAACCCAAAAGAAATGCTTACCGTTTCGAAAGAGTCATGCAAAAACACCATCATTTATGGCTTTTTATTCAGGAAATTAACGAAACTGGAAAAATACTTTTTCCTATCAGTTATGGTTTTTATGTCTATTACACTTGTTTTATTATTTTTATTACAATAATGATTAATTTTCATTCCGGTATGAAAATTTGTTTGGTAATAGCTTCAATCGTATGGTTGTCTGCAGGCATTTTAATATGTTATGGCCTATCCAGAATTACTGCTTCTGTAAGTTAGTATTCATTACTTTTTGACTTAATATCAATATAATGAAACTATTTTAATACGAGTAATTATTCTTTTCGTGTTTCAGATTTATGGTAATTACTGCGATTGTAACATTCTTTCTAGCGTTAAGTTTTCTCTTACGTACAAATTGAAGGTAACACAATTCAGTTTCATTGTATTGTTTTGATCCTGTGTTTATGTCATTTTCTGTTGTAGATCTTGAACTTCATGAAGAGATTTGGAAAATATCCAATCGGCCTGAATGTTGGAGGATTCTTTTATATAAAGAAAACATTCACTATAAGAGTAAGATTTTATTGTGATTTTCGTAAATTATTTCGTAAATTATTAAATGATTAATTGTGTTTTAATGCGTAACGCAACTAAATGAATGAAATTTAACTGTTTGTATTTTATTGTTTTGTATATGAATTAAGTTAGTTCACTTAATTAATAATTATTTAATTTTGAAAAATAAATTACCTTGTTAAATAGCTTATTATATTAAAATACTTGATGTGAAGCACGTGTTTAATTTTAAACTAAAAGATATTGCCGTAGGATCCAAGCTTACTTTTGAATACATATGTTTCCAAAAGTAAGTACGTAGTGTTTTTAAAATGTATTTATTACTAAAACTATTTTGTTTGTCGTCAGATTAAACATCACATTCATGACTTATTTCACCGTCACACTTTATATTCATTGTTTTAGATTTCACTAATACTTTGAATTCGCAAATTCTATAGGTACATTTAGTAAATAGTATGAAATTCGATGTTTATTTTAACTATTTCTTCATTAATGTATGACTCGTTTTTGAATTTTTAAAATCTTGGAAACCTGTTACAATTGCACAGAATAATTTCCTGGTTTAACGATAACAAAGCTATTTTGTCGTTTAGAGAGAAAGTTACATTTATCTTTCTATCACTTTAGAGAAAGTTGTGCTGTATGAAAACGCGATTGCCTATAAAGATCCATCACTTCTATAAAGTGTCTCCATATGTGTGAAAACAATAGTAATGAGACGGTTCGTTAGGCTAGATTTCTCGACTTGGATTTCTCGACTTTCGACTTTCGACTTTTCACATTTTCGAATAGAGACATAATTGGAGTAAAAATTATAAAACAGTTAAACTCGGATCAAGCTCAACTCGAAGTCATCAAAGCCGGTCGAAGCGGCATACTAGTAGCCAAATAAATAAAACTACTAAACACTGGTAGGTCGTGAATCTGCACCTCGCAAATGAGCTGGCCAGGTGCAGTTTTCAGGGTTTTCGTCACGTTTATAACACCTAAATAAAATGTCTTTTTCAAAAACATCTATTATAAAAGATTATCCGCGTGTCGCATTGCCGTATACAAATAATCCAATACGTTGGAGAAGCAGAGATTCGGAACTGATTTAGCCTATATAAGGAAACATAATTAGTACTTATTCACGCCAAGAAAAACAAATTCCGCAAATACTACCCTCACTTTTGACGTTGACATTATGACCTGAAAAATATGGTTATTATATAAATGTGTATGTCTACTGAATATAGACGTATTTTAGAAAAAATGACAATCACAAAAAATATCCGGTAATGTTAAACATGTTAACTTTCAGAATATACAGTATGTCTTTAAAGTGTAAGATCCATTATTAAGTTTATAATGTCTTAAAATATATAAATTCTATATTATATTTTCTAAAGTATTTTTCAGTGTGTTCAACCTGTGAATCCATTACAAAATGTTTCTGTTACTTAAGTAATTGAATCAGTATTTAATTTAATATCTACTGTAGCACTATATACTAATTATTAAAAAAAAATTCAATCTGTAATAATCTTATAATTCAGAAGAAAATAATTTATATTTATTAATCATTTTTAAATATTAATACCTTAAATCATTTTTTTCTTCTTTCAGATAATTAATGCTCTGTATTCTCTCTTTTCTTCAATTATTGAAATTGGGAAAACCAAGAATGTTAAATGCAATATGATTTCTAGTAAGAATGCAACTTTTCCAAAATTGACTGACATATTTTGAAAATTTCAATTAAAATGCCACACGGTATTTTACAATATTTTAAAATGTAAAAGAAAAGCTGTCATGAAATACGACTGTTTTGTTTTTAACGATTGGACATGATACAATTGAAGTTGACTTAGTTACTTCTGTATTTTTTTTTTTTTTTAATTTTGAAAATTGATATTTCCTGCAACACATTCTTTTGCTCAAAAATTAAGAATTTTGTAAACGAAAACACTTTACTCTAAACAAAAGTTTGCAATAAACTGCTACATTGAAGTGTTACAATCACTTTACATTCAATGTTTTGTAAACGAAAACATTGAATATAACTTAATCAAACATGTTCACTCACGATTTTGATTTAATCAGAAATGAAAATGATCCAGATAAAAATACATTCTTATTATTCCAGCTGTGATATATTCTGGAATAGTATCCATCGATTAAAAAGGGCATTTGTTACTCACTATGACCTTATTGATTCAGAGCCAAGTCTGCTCACATTTGACTACATTTATTCTATATGAGGGTATTACGGGCCATTATCAAAAAATAATTGTAGATAACTCCGAAAGCGAATTTTAAATTTTAGCCAAATGAGTTGGAACCTGTGTGCAGGTTCGTTCTTAAACAACGCGATCTGTCTAGGGAAGGATGCCTCCCAGTTAGTCTTAGTGGTTCCTATTTAGGTATTACAAACGTGAAGAATAACCGAAAATCTCTACGTGGCCAGCATGTTGGACAGATGCGAACTTATTACTAACTCCCAATGTTCAGTGATTTTGTTCACTCGTTTATTGATGGGCCACACGTAAACCAAAGTCTTATCCATTGTATTGCGTTTTTAATATTGTAGAAAATAATAAATACATCTACACACAAAAATTTATACTGTATCACTATTACATAATTCAACGTTTCTCAGTGTTACGTTTAATTTTCGTGCAGGATGTTTATGGAGATGACGACCTGCTGCTGCCGTTCTACTTTGATGATTGTAATTATGCCATTTGCCAGATTTTTACACATCAAGAGAATACTTCTCTTTATAATGATAATTCTTCATCTTTAGATTAATTATTTTATGCATTTTCCTCGTTCGTTAGCTTAGTTATTTAAATTATTAAAGAGTATAAACTTTTGTACTAGATTTCAGAAATTATGTTATTACTAACTTCTAATTGTAATTACTTATGTTAGTTGTTTACTCGTCTGTTATTTTAGTCTAATTAATTGTAGGATATAACAATAAAAAGTTTAGTAAAAATTTCTCGTGTAGCCTCTTATTGCCTTTACAAAGAAACCTTTCTTTCAATTAATATTTCGTAAGTCAAACGATTGCCATTAATATTCGGGCTATTATTATGCTATAATTAACAATTAGAAACTAAGTAATTCAGTAATAGAGGTAGACGTTAGGCACCATCTCTTATCTAAATTAATAATTATTAATTGAAATAAGAGATGGTGTCCTTGAATTCCCAGTTTTTTATTACTGTAATTTCTGTCCTCGATCCCCGAATCCGATTGGTCGCTTTTCCTCCACAGAACATGTCCGGTGATAACCTCGCGGGTTGCCAGATACGTTATACAAAATGTAGAACAGAATTCGTCGAAATGTTGCCAAAATTATTATTAAAGTGGCCCAAAAAGTAGAAGCGTAGAGCCTTACAAATATTTTAATATGCTACTCGTAGCCTAATCGCGCAATCCCAAAACCCAGACGTATTTAATGAAGAGAAAAATGGATAGTCCATACATAGGATGAACCTCAAAATATGTTAATGTAAAGCAAAGTCATATTAACCAGGTTAGAGCTGCTCTTTGTCTATTGTTCTCTATTTTGTCTATTGTCTATTGTTAATTCGTACGTTTAGATCAGTGTTTCTCAACGGGGGCGATATCGCCCCCATGTGGGCGTTTTTCCGCGTTGAGGGGGCGATTAGTAACAATTTATATTTTGGGGTGCGAAAAATAATTTTCTGGGCGATATAGTAAAACATTATATTAAGAATCATTGGATATTTTATTCGTTATATCGTACAATAATTAAACAAATAACATTATACTAGTCACTAGTCTATTCAATGCAGTATGAATTTGGCGTTAGCCTTTGCCTGCGGCATCGGAATTTTGAAGTAAAGGGGGCGATACTACGTAACGGTTTTATTGAGGGGGCGATACTACGTTGAAAGGGGCGACGATTCGTAAGAGGTTCAGAAACACTGGTTTAGATCGAAGTGCCTACATACTTATAGTGTGGAGGCACTTCGATCAGAACGAACGAATTAATATACAGTTATCACAGTTCGGACAGAATTTTCATTTCGAATTTCGAACTAACCTAATTCCTTAACGTTTAAATCTCTATATTTTTAGCCGGAACAAAAGTACTGTTACGAGCTAACGAAGTTCGAAACTATCCGAGTTCGAATTAACGAATATTTCCTGTAGTAGGTTAATTTCTGTTTCTAACTCTCTGTTTCTTTTTTATTTTTACTTAAATATTTTCATTTGTGTTTATGTGTGGCTAGTTATGTGATCATTTAAAAATCTGAATCAAATTGTCATTAAGCCATTTGTTACCGATTTTACTTTGTGGCTGAGGCAATTATCTTTTTTAAAAAGTAGTGTACGTGGTAAAAATCGTATATCTCAATTGTTGGGTTTTAAAAAATACTCAAGTAATGCTGTGTATTTTTCAGCACTTACCTTTCCAGTTAAATAACAAAGTATACCTGCTCATTATGAAGTGATACATGTCCACATTATGACTTTTGTTGGAAACATTACACACTGTTTTATACTGTCGGGCAAAAATTAATATTCGGGCTATTATTATGCTATAATTAACAACTAGAAACTAAGTAATTTGGTAATAGAAATAGATGTCATGCGCCATCTCTTATCTAAATTAATAATTATTAATTTAAATAAGAGATGGCGTCCTTGAATTCCCATGTTTTTATTACTGTAATTTCTGTCCTCGATCCCCCATTCCGATTGGTCACTTTTTCTCCAAAGTACGTGTCCCCTGAGATCCTCACAGGTTGGTTATACGAAATGTGAAACAGAATTCATCGAAATGTTGGCAAAATTATTATTCATGTCGCTCAGAAAAGTAGGGTAGAGCCTTACAAACATCTCAATTTTCTGCTCGTAGCCCAATCATGCAATGCCGAAACCCAGACATATTTTATGAAATAAGAGAAAAGAGATAGTAGTCCATATGTCAGGTGACACCCGAAAATGTGTTAATGTAAAAACCAGATGTATATTACCAGAATAGAGTTGTTCTTAACCTATTGTTTTCTAATTGGTCTATTGGTGTAATGTTTATATGTTCGTTTAGATCAGCGTTTCTCAATCTCTAACGAATCGTCGCCCCCTTCAATAAAACCATTACATAGTATCGCTCCCTTCACTCCAAAATTCCGATGCCGAGGGCCAAGGCTAACGCCAAATTCATACTGCATTGAATAGACTAGTCACTAGTATAATGTTATTTGTTTGATTATTGTACGATATAACGAATAAAATATTTAATTATTTTTAATATAATGTTTTACTATATCGCTTAGAAAATTGTTTTTCGCCCCCAAAATATAACTTGTTACTAATCGCCCCCTCAACATGGAAAAACGCCCACATGGGGGCGATATCGCCCCCGTTGAGAAACACTGGTTTAGATCGAAGTGCCTCCACACTATAAGTATGGAAGCTTCGATCAAAACGAACGATTTAATATACGGATATCACAGTTCGGACAGAATTGTGACAATGAACATTATGCACTGAACTGAAAGATGAGAGCTAAGTGTAGTTTTTAAAAACCCAAGCTTCTATAAGTATTTTAATATTTTAAACTCGAGAGCCATACTATTATATGTTTTCGGTAAACTAAATATGTATTATTTTGAAAAAAGGTACGTTTTTTCTTAAACAATTAATGTTTAAACGTTAAAAAGTTAAAAAGAAAAACTATAATAGTAGTTGGCCAAGTGTTTGCAATGTCAACGGGCATACTGTATGGAGTTTTACTGGGTATTCTCCAAATGTTTTCAACACCCAATTAGGAGCTATCCTTCCTCTGAAGTCCTCATTCAAAGCACATTTTTGGCACACACCAATGTCTAGCTTTTATTGTGGGGCACGTGGCTAATAATGATAAACGGGTTGATAATATGTATGTCAAGAAAATACGACTGGTTTGTAATTGATAAATCGATAAAATTAGCCTAATTTAATTAGAAATATTCACTTGTTTCCCAGGATAGCTACTGACTACCTAATACTGGTTGTATATCAGATTTTACTATAATGCTATATGCAAGTAATAAAGAGTTCTCGTTGTAAATAAGTAGAATTCAAATAAAACTTATGCTTAATCTGTTATAAATATAAAACACTATTAACTCACAGCGAACAAATTCGTGTACAATGGATGAATTTAATGTTCCTGCTTACTTTACAATGATTCATATAAACTATTTATTCGTATAGAAATCTAACTTTCTATATATTTTCTTGATTAAACAAATAAATAAGCTACAACATGCATCAAAAATTTAGATTCGAAACATTTATTTTAATGAAAAATATATCTATTATATGTAACAAATTGGTTCGTAAGATTAGAAAGTAGCAACAGTTGTTTCACAAATTTACAAACGTAATAATAATGTAGATAACTTTAGGTATTTTGTTTAGTATTTTTGTCTTGAACACTTGCTATTGTTAAGCAACAATTTCTGACACCAGAAATAAAGTAAAGATTCCTGAACAAAAATAATTGGGTAAATCAATAGAATATATTGCCAAATATCTAAATAGATCAAAATCAACCGTTTCAAAATGCTTGAAATAAGCAGAGGAACACAATGGAAACATCACAAACTCAAATATACTATCGGCTAAGCAAAAATAACAACTAAACACGATATTAATGTATCAAAAATGATTATAATGGACAACATATTTGTGTAAACATCTCAACTCACTGAAAATTGAATTAAAAAATTTAATAAAAACATCTCAAGAACTACCTGACATAGATTACAAGATTAAAAATTTCATTTACAAAGTAGTAAAGATTAAACTTCATTTAACAAATAAATAATGAAGTTCAATGGGCAAAGGAGCACGTTACTTAGAGTGCTAATGATTAAAAACATGTGATTTCAAATGATGAATTTATATTTTTCTCTTAATTATGGTGATCAAGGATTACGTATAATCAGGGCCGGATTAACCCACTTTTGGGCCATAGACATTTTCTTCTTACGGGCCCCCTCCCTCTCTCACAAGAAATAGAGCACACAAAAAATATAAAACAATAAATAAAACAAAACTAAATAATGTGAAAAACTAAAACAAATCTTAAATTTTTATTAATAAAAAATATTTAATACACAACAATAAATTTTAGATTTTCTAGAAAAGTTTGAACAGTTTGTTTATAAATTTAAAAAATTGAAATTTGTTTTATTAAATGTCTAACGAAAGTTGTTGTACAATAACAATATTACCTTAAAATATTAATTGTCAACAAGACTATGTCTTGTTTATAAAATCGTACTACTATACTATACTAGTTGAAAGAAGGGGCTACCTCCTGGTTCCATTCAAAGGTACGACCAGGAGGTTGTAAAGATGGTGAAAGAAGAGGAAGAGAGAAGAAGACAAGTGATGAAAAAGGGGCAGGGTGATGATAGGATCATAGGGCACTGCATCGGTAGTTTATTAAATACAAAACAGAAAACATATGCACAAATTATATATAAGATGCACGTAACACAGGTGACAACAAATAATGACTAATACAGTTTGTACAAATATAAATACCAGTCGACCCCCCTATAACACTGTTGATAATTTCGTTTTATATGAATTCCATGTTGTACGAGTCACTTAGATTTTACAGATACGTGTGCCGGGCTGTGAACGACTCACGTATTTGTAAAATCTAAGTGACTCGTACAACATAGAATTCATATAAAACGGAATTATCAACAGTGTTATAGGGGGATCGACTGGTAGAAAACATGATAACGCATTCACAATAAATATGTAGATGCACCGGTGAGGACCAAACCACTTGTTTGGTCAAATACAAAAAGAAATCACGATTACATAGCTACAAAATAAGTGAAATAATGCACCGAACTTGGGTGACGAAGTTATGACAATATCAGGAATGGTTATGTACAGTACATTGATTGCAGAGCATTAACGACATAAACCACTAATAAAGAGCTACAAAAAATTATATGCTTGCCGGAATCAACAGTTTCTTCACATTACATACACCGCATAGTAACAATTATAAAATAAATGTAACCAGGTCGCTTCCCGTTTAACACTTAGTTTCACAGCTGAAGCCTTAGTTTCCATCATCGTTTCTGTTATCTTGAACGTCCCTTGGAGGGAAAAGCGTACTGCCTGCTGTTTTACCAGCTTAGAGGTATGAAGGAGTACATGTCAAAAGTTGCAATTTGGCACAGAGTATTAAGTGCCCAAATCATGCGCGCTTTAAAAAAAACCAGATTTGTAGGTACTCAGGGGACCGAGAACCCAGTCAAACTAAAATACAAAATGGCGACTCTCTCTACAAACAGGCAAACCGAAGTCAGGTGGTGATAGTATCACCCACGGTCGTTCTAGGAAATGGACTCTGACACTAGGACTGAACACGTAGTAATTCCTTTGTTAAATAAAATTTGTAATCTACTTTTGTGAATTTGGGAGTGCTTCAAATATGACATTAAAACAGGGTTTTATGTCGTTACAAGTAGGTTTTTTAACACTATCTAGTATAGTAAAATCGTGAGACAGATAAAAATTTGACGTTATAATCAGGTTAAACTGTATATTGTTTGTGCAAAATATAAAAAAATAATTTTGGGCCAACAATAGCCACGATTATTTTTTCAAAGACGGGAAATTTTCGTTAGGCACCGACAAAAATTTAAATTAACCCAGACCGACGCGCAACGGAAAAAAATTTCGTAATTGGATAGGTTAATTTCATCGAAAATGCATCGTGGACGACCTCGTGGTCGTGGCCGGAAAAGTTTAAACGATCGCGCCCAAAAGCAGCGATACCGAAGAAGATTGGAGAATGAGAACGAGATCCGCGTTGAGCGTCAAAGTGAATCCGCTTAGCAGTGTTTCCGAGACATAGTCGTGTCCCAAATACGATTTTGTCGTTTTACTTGTTTAATTTAATCTTTTTGGTAAATATTTAAATAATATAATATTTTACCAGTTTTACCAGTATTATACAGTTGTCCATCAGAAATCTTATTTACAAATCTTTTCAAAATAGACAGTTTGACCCGGACCTTCTAAAAACCGGGCCCTAGATATTTGTCTCATTTGTCTATGCGATGATCCGGCCCTGCGTATAATTAAAATAAATGAGGAATTTTTGCCCGACGTGTGTAATGTTTCCAACAAAAGTCATAATGTGGACATGTATCACTTCATAAGGAGCAGGTATACTTTGTTTCTTAACTGGAAAGGTAAGTGCTGAAAAATACACAGCATTACTTGAGTATTTTTTAAAACCCAACAATTGAAATATACGATTTTTACCACGTACAGTACTTTTTAAAATAGATAATTGCCTCAGCCACAAAGTAAAATCAGTAACGAAATGGCTTAATGACAATTTCATTTAGATTTTTAAATGTTCACATAACTAGCCACACATAAACACAAATGAAAATATTTTAATAAAAATGAAAAAGAAACAGAGAGTTAGAAACAGAAATTAACCTACTACGGGGAATATTCGTTTATTCGAACTCGGATAGTTTCGAACTCCGTTAGCTCGTAACAGTACTTTTGTTCCGGCTAAAGATATAGAGATTTAAACGTTAAGGAATTAGATTAGTTCGAAATTCGAAGTGAAAATTCTGTCCGAACTGTGATAACTGTATATTAATTCGTTCGTTCTGATCGAAGGGCCTCCACACTATAAGTATGTAGGCACTTCGATCTAAACGTACGAATTAACAATAGACAATAGACAAAATAGAGAACNTTCCAAAAACATGTGCTCAGACAATCACTTATATTTTCCTTTGTTTCTGTCACAGTGGAACGCATGTGGTCTAATAAGCTTCACTAAACTCTAATGACAAAATGTATAACTAATATAATTATTTAGCAAGCAAAAAAGCAGAGCTGCATCTCATTCTTTAGAAGGAAAATTGCGTGTCATATACGACACGCGGCATTCCAAGAGGATAACTAGCCACACATAAACACAAATGAAAATATTTAAGTAAAAATGAAAAAGAAACAGAGAGTTAGAAACAGAAATTAACCTATCACAGGAAATATTCGTTAGTTTCGAACTCCGTTAGCTGGTAACAGTACTTTTATTCCGGCTAAAGATATAGAGATTTAAACGTTAAGGAATTAGTTTAGTTCGAAATTCGAAGTGAAAATTCTGTCCGAACTGTGATAATTGTATATTAATCCGTTCGTTCTGATCGAAGGGCCTCCACACTATAAGTATGTAGGCACTTCGATCTAAACGTACGAATTAACAATAGACAATAGACAAAATAGAGAACAATAAAATAAGAACAGCTCTAATCCGGTTAATATGACTTTGCTTTTGCATTAACATATTTTCATAAAATACGTCTGGGTTTTGGGATTGCACAATTAGGCTACGAGTAGCAAATTGAGATATTTGTAAGGCTCTACGCTTCTACTTTTTTGGGCCACTAATAATAATTTTGGCAACATTCCGACGAATTGTGTTCTACATTTTGTAAAACCTATCTGGCAACCCGCGAGGTTATCACCGGACACGTACTGTGGAGGAAAAGCGACCAATCGGATTCGGGGATCGAGGACAGAAATTACAGTAATACACCTAGGAATTCAAGGACGCCATCTCTTATTTCAATTAATAATTATTAATTTAGATAAGAGATGGCGCCTAACCTCTACCTCTATTACCGAATTACATAGTTTCTAATTACTAATTATAGCATAATANCGAAATTCGAAGTGAAAATTCTGTCCGAACTGTGATAATTGTATATTAATCCGTTCGTTCTGATCGAAGGGCCTCCACACTATAAGTATGTAGGCACTTCGATCTAAACGTACGAATTAACAATAGACAATAGACAAAATAGAGAACAATAGACAAAGAGCAGCTCTAATCTGGTTAATATGACTCTGCTTTTACATTAACATATTTTTGGGTTCACCTTGTGTATGGACTACCTATTTCTTCTCTTCATAAAATACGTCTGGGTTTTGGGATTGCACGATTAGGCTACGAGTAGCAAATTGAGATATTTGTAAGGCTCTACGATTCTACTTTTTGGGTCACTAATAATAATTTTGGCAACATTTCGACGAATTGTCTTCTACATTTTGTATAACCTATCTGGCAACCCGCGAGGTTATCACCGGACACGTACTGTAAAGGAAAAGCGACCAATCGGATTCGGGGATCGAGGACAGAAATTACAGTAATAAACCTGGGAATTCAAGGACGCCATCTCTTATTTCAATTAATAATTATTAATTTAGATAAGAGATGGTGCCTAACGTTTACCTCTATTACCGAATTACACAGTTTCTAATTATTAATTATAGCATAATAATAGCCCGATTATTAATGGACATCCTTTGACTTACGAAATATTAATTGAAAGAAAGGTTTCTTTGTAGTGAAAATAACACACGAGAACATTTTTACTAAACTTTTTATTGTTATATCCTACAATTAATTAGACTAAAATAACTTAGACGAGTGAACAACTAACATAAGCAATTACAAATTAGTAATGGCATAATTTCTGAAATCTAATACAAAAGTTTATACTCTGTAATCATTTAAATAACTAATCTATCGAATGAGGAAAATGCATAAAATAATTAATCTAAAGACGAAGAATTATCATTATAAAGAGAAGTATTCTCTTGATGTGTAAAAATCTGGCAAATGGCATAATTACAATCATCAAAGTAGAACGGCAGCAGCAGGTCGTCATCTCCATAAACATCCTGCACGGAAATTAAACGTAACACTGAGAAACGTTGAATTATGTAATAGTGATACAGTATAAATTTTTGTGTGTAGGTGTATTTATTATTTTCTACAATATTAAAAACGCAATACAATGGATAAGACTTTGGTTTACGTGTGGCTCATCATTAAACGAGTGGATAAAATCACTGAACAATGGTAGTTGGTGGTAAGTTCGCACCTGGCCAACACGCTGGTTACGTAGAGATTTCCGGGTATTCTTTACGTTTGTAATATCTAAATAAGGACCACTAAGACTGGCTGGGAGGCATTCTTCCCTTGGCCGATTGCGTTGTTTAAGAACAAACCTACCCACTGGTTCCAACTTATTTGGCTAAAATTTAAGATTCGCTTTCGGAATTATCTACAATTATTATTTGATAATGGCCCTGATAGAAAATAAATTTAGTCCAATGTGGGCAGAATTGGCTCTCAATGAATAATGCCATTGTGAATAACAAATGCCCTTTTTAATCGATTGATATTAATCTTTTTAATCTATCCAATAATCTATCACAAAATCTATCACAGAAGGAATAATAAGAATGTATTTTTATCTGGATCATTTTCATTTATGATTAAATCAAAATCGTGGGTGAACATGTTTGATTAAGTTATATTCAATGTTTTCGTTTACAAAACATTGAATGTAAAGTTATTGTAACACTTGAATGTAGCAGTTTATTGTAAACTTTCGTTTAGAATAAAGTGTTTACGTTTACAAAATTCTTAATACTTGAGCAGAAGAATGTTTTGCAGAAAATCTCAGACAATTTTCAATATTTTAAAAAATACAGAAGTAACTAAGTCGACTTCAATTGTGTCATGTTCAATCGCCAAAAACAAAACAGTCCTTTTTGATGACAGCTTTTTTTTTACATTTTAAAATATTGTAAAATGCCGTCTGGCATTTTAATTGAAATTTTCAAAATATGTCAGTTATTTTTGGAAAAGTTGCATTCTTACTAGAAATCATCTTGCATTTAACGTTCTTGGTTTTCCCAATTTCAATAATTGAAGATAAGAGAGAATACAGAGCATTAATTATCTGAAAGGAAACAAAAAAATGCTTTAACGTATTAATATTTTAAAATGATCGTAAATACAAATAATTTTCTTTTAAATTAAAAGATTATTATAGATTAAATTTCTTTAATTATTAGTAAATATTGCTACAATAGATATTAAATTAAATAATATTATACTGTATACGAGAACTTCACTTATTGTAAATTCGATTTCTGAAGTAACAGAAAAATTTTAATGAATTAACAGGTTCAAGGCGCCGAAAAATTCTTTAAATTGATCACTAAAACCTTATAAAGTCAATAATTGATCATATACTCTGAAGGCATACTGTGTGTTCTGAAGGTTAACATGTTTAACATTACCGGATATTATCGTGATTGACACTTCTTTAAAATACGTCTATGGCCAGTAGACACACACATTTATACAATCACCATACTTTTCAGGTCATAATGTCAACATCAAATGTGAGGGTAGTATTTACAGAAATTGTCTCTCTTGTCGTGGATAAGTACTAATTCTGTCTCTTTGTGAAAATCACTTCTGAATATCTGCCTCTCCAACGAATTGGATTATTTGTATACTGCAATGCGACACGTGGACAATCTTTTATGGTAGATGTCTCCCGGGAGGACTTCTTATTTAGGTGTTATAAACGTGACGAAAACCCGAAAAATTGCACCTGGCCAGCCATTGGTGAGGTGCAAATCCACCAGCTACCAGTATTCTGTGGTTTTAGCCACTTGACCACTAGTCGACCGCTTCGACTGGCTTTGATGATTTCGAGTTGAGCTTAACCGAGTTCAACTGTTTCATTTTTTATTCCAATTACGTTTCTTTTCTGAAATGTGAAAGGTCGAAGGTCAAGTCACCCGCATCCAGATCGGGCAATCCATCTTAACCATAAAACTTTTTTCCTAGAACAAACAGTTGCATTACTGTTGTTATCTTACATACGGAGACATTTTCCATTTGTAAAAGCCATGGATTTTTCTAGACTATCAGGAGCATGTGTGAATGTCAACTACTATCACACATAAAATCAAACGAATTTTTTTACAGTTTTATATAACACAACTCTCTTTGAAGTGATAGAAAGATAAATGTAACTTTCTCTCTAAACAACAAAATAGCTTTGTTATCGTTTAACCAGGAAATTATTCTGTACAATTAATTACTTCTGTAATGCGTTTTAAAACCAAACCGTTACATATCATCTATATATGTCATTATTGTGAGAATCCGGAGCGTGTAGTGGCGCGTGTAGGCTTCCCTGATCCGCATTTTTACTTGTACCTAATAGTAGGTTGCAAAAATAAACGTTTGTTTAATTTTTAATTGCGTTTTGGAGTGCATTACTTGCAGGTTTTTAGTTTTCCAACTCCCTCTTTTACCTTAAGTTACCTTATATGCGGCCTCTCGTGAGTTATTGAAAAGTTTCGAAAGGATTCTGTGAGCCAGAAGTCACAGTTGTTGTCAGACCAGATCCGAGGGCGTACTATTAAGCTTTTCGCATTATGGATGAGTGTAGTCATCTTGGAGATGACATTAAGACATCATAAATTATGCTTCACTAATCGTGTGATTAGTAAAGCATAATTTATGATGTCTCAATGGAGTAAAAAATGAACTATTTTGTCTTTACTTAATAATTTATTTCTTTTCAGTTGCGACGTTAATCTTAAGTGAACTAACTTAAATCATATACAAAGCAATAAAATACAAATAGTTAAATTTCATTCATTTAGTTGCGTTACGCATTAAAACACAATTAATCATTTAATAATTTACGAAATAATTTACAAAAATGCTAATAAAATCTCACTCTTATAGTGAATGTTTTCTTTATATAAAAGAATCCTCCAACATTCAGGCCGATTGGATATCTTCCAAATCTCTTCATGAAGTTCAAGATCTACAACAGAAAATGACATAAACACAGGATCAAAACAATACAATAATACTCAATTGTGTTACCTTCAATTTGTACGTAAGAGAAAACTTGACGTTAGAAAGAATGTTACAATCGCAGTAATTACCATAAATCTGAAACACGAAAAGAATAATTACTCGTATTAAAATGGTTTCGTTATATTAAGTCAAATAATAATGAATATTAACTTACAGAAGCAGTAATTCTGGATAGGCCATAACATATTAAAATGCCTGCAGATAACGATACGATAGAAATTATTACCAAACATGTTTTTATAACGGGATGAAAATTAATCATCATTGTAATAAAAATAATAAAGCAAGTGTAATAGACATAAAAACCATAACTGATAGGAAAAAGTATTTTTCCAGTTTCGTTAATTTCCTGAATAAAAAGCCATAAATGATGGTGTTTTTGCATGACTCTTTCGAAACGGTAAGCATTTCTTTTGGGTTTTTCAATGATCTTGAAAAAATAATAATTCAAACGCTCAAATAAATGGAGTAACAAAATGGATACTAAAATCAAAATTAGAGCAAAGCTAAGCATTACATACGTAAGGTATATAAATAATACACTAATATCGATATGACAGAAGATAGTTTCGAATAGAGATGCATCCGAAAAACAAGGATACAGGTTGAAATCAATGTACAATTGTACAGTTATTATGAAATTAAACAGAATTATTAACGTTAACATTGAAACAAAGAAGATTTTTCGAGACAAATTACAATCCTCATCGAAAATATATTCATTTGGATCCGAAAAGCCATATCTTTGAAAAAACATGAATAGAAACATGCAATATACAAGTAATGTAATTAGAATTGGCATAAACAAAGATTTTGAATTTGGTAACAATTTAAAGCTTTCCTTACAAACAAAATCAACGTCAAAGAGTGGTAAAGAAAAGACCAAGATATTAAAACTCAGAAAAATTTCTATTAAGTATTGGTAAAATATGTATAATCTGAACTGAAATTTTGTTATCGTTAAATTCCCTTCTTGTATATAAGTAATACCAAATATAGAAGAAATCTTTTGAATGAGATAGACGTTTTCCATGAATGTTTGATTTCTACTTCATATATATGATACAATAAACCAGTATTAATTTTTCAATTCGATGATCTTCGCCAGTCTGAACGATAAACAATACAAAGTGCCTCTCTAAAATGAAAAGCAATTTTGGTTTTATCGCAATGATGGTATCGGCGAATACGAGAAAGGCTATCGCCGAATTATGTTTATAATTTAAAAGCATGATACTTAACTTGGTATGAACAAAATTGCGTTGGGAATTAGGAATTGATTTATTAAAAATTTCTGGAATTTAAATTTTTCTCGCAGAAAGTACAGTACCTTATCGTTGCTGCATTAAAATTACTACTGTAAAAACCAATTTCTTGTTACGAGCAATAACAAGAAAGAATTCATTCTATAAAAGGTATATTGCATTTTATTCCATTAGGTAGTTCAATATTAATATATTTCCAACGATTTATGTGCATCCATTAAATTAATGCTTTTGTAAGCAGATTTTTGTGAGATTCATGTGGCTTTATAATGCAACATCTATTATCATAAAATTTAAAACAGGAAAGAAATTTTAATTTTAACATTTCAACATCTCACGAGAATATATCTAAATTATAAATCTATTCACATGGAAAGATTATACTTTATCCAGAAGAATTCTCGTTTATTTGGGATCAATTACATTGAAGAACAAAATATATAGAAAACAAAATTACACTTCAAGTTATATACATTTTACATCGTCTAAATGTTTTGTCTTTTAAATCTCTTATTGTTAATAAAATGATAATTGTATTTACTTTTTTTCTTTCCATTTTTTTCAAAGCGATAATTATCCGGATCCGAATGAATGTTTTTATTTGTTGCTTAAACACTATGTAGTGTGATTAATCGATCACAATGCATTTCTTCATCTTTTATTTCAGTTCATACGCGTTTAGATTACATGTTTCGGGTGTAACATGCCCCTCTTCAGTGAACTAAAAAATTATAATAACACACACAGTACATAAAAAGGTAATAAATACGTATAAATGATTTAGATATTTTACAAGACATTCCTCAGGATTAGAATTTTTTTCAAACCGGGCTCTATTGGATGAGTACATGATATGTACATGACTTACACATTTATTATTCCTGTATATCTATTTGAACAAATGTTTAAAGTATCAAATATAGTACTAATCATTGCGATATGTTGATTGACATGATCTGTATATATACGCTATTAACATACCTTCGCTTATTCTTCTTTTTTTCAGACAATACAATCAATGCAGTTGAAGGGGAAGAATACCGCCGGTACGGAACTTTACGTTCATCTATTTCGTTTAAAATTGTCTTTTTTTATTAATATTTCAGTCATTTGTTGTACAATGTTCATGGAAGACAATGTTGAGTCTATGATGTTTTATATTTGTTACATATTCTTTTAGTCTTACTTTCATTTTTTCGTTTAGTTTCTTCTATGTAGAATTTTGTAGAGCTGCAGGTATACGAGATTTTATATACAATGTTTCTTGTTTTTCTGGTGGTTTTCTTTTCTTTGCGGGCTATCGGGTTTTAATTCTAGACGATAACTTTTTATATTTCGGTGTGAGTTTTTTATATTAATTTTTCTTGTTTCTTTATCTATTATAAATGCCCATTTTCAATTGACTGAAGAGGGGTATGTTACGCCCGAAATGTGTAACTTAAAAGTGTATCAACTGAAATAAAAGATGAAGAATGCCATGTGATCGATTAGTCACAATACATAGTGTTTAAGCAACAAATAAGAATAACAACATCGAGACTCAATTCTGTTATTAGGATTTATAATATCCGATGTACACATAACTTTCAACTAAATAAACGATTTTATATTAGCACTTGTTTTCTCTGCCTCCACCATTAAAAGCCACATACACGAGGGCCCTAGGTCATCCTGACGAGGGAGTAAAAATTTTCTCTCTTTAATCGGCGTACTTACATAATTGAAATATTGTATACAGATTTTTATCTTTATCCTTGTTTTACAAATGCCTTTTTATTCGAAATTTTTTTCTGTCAAATTAATTCATCTCTTCTATTTATATACGTAAATAGTTTTATTCTCAGCTTTATTACTAATTTATAGACTATCCAGAATTAATGTAGCTTTTAGTTAATATTTATTACTTTATTTAATATTCTGAATTAATATTATTCATTAATTTTATGATTTTTTGTTTGTTCGTATGTTTCAGGCTTACGGTAATTAATGTGATTGTTTATTCTAATGTTTAGTTTCCTGTTGTATACAAATTGAAGGTACAGTAGAGCATCGTTTATCAGAATCGATTGGGACTGGGGTTGTTCGGATAACTTATTTTTCGGATAACCGATTATGTACGAAAAAATACATTAACCTATCCCGTGTTGAAATTTTTCTCCATTGCGAGCCGCTTCGCGTTGAATTTTTGTCGATGTTAAGCCTAATGTAAACCTTTTGAAATAATAATCGGGTCTATTGTATCGTTAAAAATTATTTCTTTATTTTGTACAAGCAAAATAAAGAAAATACACTAAAAAATATAAAAACAAAAAAAATTATACTTTGGAAGTTAATCAAGTATCAAAAACGTTCGATTTTTGATACTTGATTTTTGATACATGACACACAGTCCTGAGAAAAACACCACACAAAAGTGCCAGTACTGCCAGCTAAAAAACACACATCAACAAAAAAAATATTGGAGTAGCCCAAGATATAGCCAAAGATTGCAGTGCCACAGCACTAGCGAAAATTTAAATTTGCCGACTGGAATTCTTTCGGATAACCGACTTTCGGATAAACAACGCTCTACTGTAACTTGATTTTATTTCCAGTAACAATATACTCCACGTTCAAATGTTTTTTTGTCTTTTAGATCTTGAACTTCATGAAGAGATTTGCAAAATTTCCAATAGGTAATCTGTTTTTGCTTAATAAACAAAGATAAAATGTCAATATTATACTATAACGTCCTATAAAAATTACTTTCGTTTTTCAATTCAAAAAACGTATTATTTTTTCCATTCGAATAAAATTGATAAGGTATAATTCTTTTATTAACATTCTTTCTTCTATTTGTTTAAATTCTTCAATGTTTATGTAGTAAACCTGACAGTATTTTAGATTATAATGTTATATCTTGAACATGTCAATGCGTTTTATTTGTAAGGATGCTTTAATTGTGATTAAAGCATCCTTATTCTAAATTTAGCAGTCTAAGTGCAACCTAATTGAATTTGATGACTTTTTTGTTTATTTTGAACACGTTTCCATTTAAAAAAGTACTTGAGCTCACCATTAATCGCATTGATAGCATTTTGGCCTTTGTTAGTATGATTTTTTGTTTACATATACCATTGACAGAGGGTAACACAATGCAAGTAATATGTATCACGTTGCTCATCGCCTTCAAGTTTTACACCTTCAGAATGGAGATCAACCCTTGCATTACTAGGTTTTTCTACATAAAAAAAGGGCTTCTGAAATAAAGTGGGCTTATTTTTATGGTCAAATTTTGAGTTTCGACAATACTTGTTTTATGAAAATATTATCTTGTCCAATCTAATTGTATCTAACTTGCCTATTCAATACAGATATAATTCGACCACAACAAATTTAAGGCTTTTTTCCTTATTATTTTTTGATAAGAAGAAATAGTTAATTTGTCAATGTTTAGAGTCCAACGAATCCTTCAAGGGTTGACCTATTGTGAAGTCGATACCGATTTATTCAAAGCTAGAATCTTAAAAGTATATAATTGACTTGATTAATATCTATTTATATTAATCAAGTCGCTTATATACTTACAACCTAAGAAGTGGTTGTAAAATGTATAGAGGCAAAAGTCATTAAAACGGTGCACTCTCCATCCACTGCGTTGGACATGAAAAAGATGGAAATTTAAAAAAGTAAAATGAATAACCGTTGCCTAAATGCTAAGGATGCTGAGGATGCTAATGCGCTTTCAATAGAGTGGGAGTAGCCTATATAAAAGGAAAAGGAATTGGACTTAATTAAAAACCCATAAATCATGCATTTCTTCTACTTAGCTTTGTTTAATAACAGATCAATTTTACTAAAAAGTTACGGTCTAGTCGAATTCAAATTTTAACTTCGTTCTTCTGTGCTTTCCGATTGGCCAATTGTTACATGCACACCTCAGTCGACTCCAAGTTCCCACTGTATCAGAGATTCAACCGGACAGAGAGAGCTTCGGGCCATCGATTCACTAACCATTAAACGTTCACTTGAATTGAGACATTTGGACTCTCTCTGGACTCGATTTATGCTAATATTACGTAGCGAGTTTGTTTTTAGGAGATGAATAGGATGAATTTCTCATCGTTTCTTTACTCAAATAAATGAGTTATTTTCTAAGTCGTAATCCTGACTGAATATTCACTCTGTCTGAGCCTATCCACATGTGCACAACCGTCATACTAAACTAGGCTCTCATATGAAGTTTCCATAAGGACAAAACGAAAAATCTCTAAAGGAACATTGAGAGGTAGAACTGTAGATAATTCTGACGATAACCAGCAACGGGTAGGCTATAACTTCTACGAAAAATAAGTGAATAATTCTAGTTAAACAGTATTGAACATTTTTCGTTGTTTATTAAGCTAAGTGTACTTCGTTGACTCCCGTATTCTAAATAACCTTTGTCAGAAAACCCTGCTACTACAATTGTAGACATGACTGTAATTCCGAAGGGTATGATTTAAAAGTACAGTAATGATTATTTAGAGCCCACAGAGTGGAAACAGTAAAAAAGGTAAGTAAATAAAAGCTAGACTTTACGCATAACCAATGATCCTTTATCGATAATTGTACAAAACCATTGCATAATTCTGAAATCATCTCACAATAATCGAGTGAGGACTGTTGCTGTATACAGTATGCATGCGTTATACGTGCTGATACACCTATAGTTCTTATTGCATTGTCAATAATAAAAATGGAAATTTTTTGGATCGAAATGGTCAAATTTTGCGAGCGTAGTGTTCCAAATAGGTTAATTCCGAAAAATCGAGACGTATAACAACTATACTCGCATAAACAAAATAATTCGTTATTTCTGGTATTTTTCATATTACACTTCCATCGTTGACTACGTTTTTTAATGTCAGTAACGTTTAAATAATTAACTATTTACGTTATCCTAGATAAAAGCTTAAAAATTTAGAATTTGGCATTAAGTAATCTCTAATATTGTTTAAAAGAATTTAGAAAACTGATAGGAATAATGAATATTTTATATCATTAGTCTTTTAAGTACAGTTTTTATTTCGTAAGCACAGGAACGAGAATAGATGGCCAAAGAGATTACATGAATAACGCATCTGTGGCTCAGAGGGTCTCGGGATCAAATTCAGAACAGTGACATATTCTAAAATCGCTTTTTTCCAAAATATGTTCAGCCTTGCCCCACATCATTCAACCGCCCCCATTGTAAGCCTGGCCGAATCCACTAGGGTATGGTGCCAAAACGGTACTGTGAGATCTAGAATTAGGAGTAAGTTCTCTCTCATTTTATTAATAAAATGAGAGAGAATTTCAATTTAACAATTTAAAATTAATAGAAAGTAAATTTTTAGATTTAAGATAGAATCGTTAAGTTTACTTTAGTTAATCGCGATTTAGGGTTTAAGTATAATTTGTGATTCATTTCATTTGTACTGTATATTCTTTAATATTTTTGGTTTATTAAATATTTTAATTTTATTATATACATATGGCCTGTTTAATGATAGATATCCACACTTATGCCTACGTTAAATACTTGCCTTCCTCATACTCGCAATTCCGTGGTTACGCGTGTTAATCCGCGTTAAAATAAGATTAATTGGTGTCGGGAATCCTGACAAGGAGAAGAGTGATTACGCGATCATCTATCTCCGCCTTTATTTTACTTCATAACTGTAAGTCCCTCCACACTCGATTTCTTTGGTAGAAAAGCTATCCTTTTTAAACAATCCGAGGACTATTCTCACGATTAGTCGCCGGGTAAGCGGTACACGAGTTTACGAATTCCGTATCCCCGGCCTCACAGTACCATACCATCATAATACCATTTAGTACCACTTCTTTTGAATACGTATTGTAATAATGTAGAGCCACTTTTGTACCATCTCGTTACGATCTTACAGGGATAGTACCAAAAAGGCTCTCGCAACGAATTCAGGAAAAAAAAAAGAGAGAAACGAAACTTTTATGAGTAAGTGACGAAAAAACGAAAAAACTTTATTTACTTTTGACCGTGCTGCTCATTGACATTCATATACTATTTACAGTTTAATTGCATGATACTGAAACTGATCTGAACAAAAATTCTTTAGAAATTGATTCGTCACGATTTTCTGGAATTCAAATTGTTCTCGCAGCGAGAATATAATCATTAATGCATTCAAATCACTACTTTCAATATAAATTTACTGTTATTGAATTATGAACAATAACCACTAAGAATTAATTTTATGAAAGGAATATTACATTTTATTTCAATCGATAATTCAATTTTCATATCGTTCCAACGATTTAAAAAAGGGGTTATTTATTATTAGCATTTACAATATTCTATAAAACTCGTTTATACCTTCGAAATCAAGATTTTTGCCATTCGATAATATCTAAATATATTAAAAATTTCGATAAAATCTCATAATGATGGCTGCAAACACAATTTTATTAATTGTATTAATAATATAAAAGTTATTTTTAAATAAAATGATCGTTATTATAACTAAGATAGAGCTCAGCAGAAAATTATTTATGTATATAAATAAGACAGATAAGATAATACGAGAGAAAAGAATTTCGAATAAAGACTCATTTGTAAAACAAGGATAAAAATAAAAGTCTGCATGTAATGTTACACATATGAGTTACATTAAAATGTTAATTTAATACTTGTAAGAAATGTTTATATAATTTTAATAATTTCCATACATTTTTATTGTTACGGCATCAAGTCGTCACTGTTTATCACAGCTGGTTTACTAGTTTAATTTTGTATGTTCGTTATATAATATACTTATTATCATGTATTAGATTTTGTATTAATGTTTTTGTAATTATATTTATGTGTTTAATATTTTACTTAGGTATCGAAATTGTACTAATGCAGTGAATGTTGCGTATACGTAATGATTATTGTATACTATGTATTGCTTTTTGTATATGCGAATTTGAACTTTTTGCAGATTTGTGTTTGTTATTCAAAAATATATTTGTTCGGTATTTTATTTATTTATTTATTTTGTTTCCAGTACATAGTGTATAAAAATACATTGTACGAAATAAATAAAATACATGTTTTAAATTTTATAAAAAATAGATATTAGAACATAAAGCAATATAAATTTCTTGAATTACTCATTACAAAGCATTAAGCTAATGGATCCATTTAAATTTCTTGAATTATTTCAACATAGATTTATCGATTGGAATAAAATACGATAGGCCTATAATAAACGTGTATTTTTATTGTTATTGCTCATAATTCTGTAACATTACATTTCTTTCGCCATTAGTAATTTTATAATAACTAATGTATTTGTTATGATGGACAATTAAAATTTCTGAAAATATGGATAGGATCAAAGTGAAGTTTCTAAAGAAATATTCATAATAGAAATGTTTTACGACACCAGTAAATTATAAATAAGATATAAACGTAAATGAATAGTAAAATATTGTTAAACTGAACTGAATAAAGTGGGCTGCAATTTGAGAAAATTGTACATTACATCTATAAATTTTTACTGTCGTCTGTCTCGGTGTCTATCCTTGCTAAGTATCGAGAACGGTTATTCAGATGAAAGTCAAAACCAAATATGAAAAGCTTACGTCGGAAGCTCCAATTAATTATATAGAAGTGTCCGGTCCTAATCAGAAATCACGTGATTTCAATTAAAAATTTTTCTCAGAACAGAATTAGATAGATAACCGGCATGACTATTCTTAACGGGAGAAGTATGATGTACAAGAGGAAGACACTACTACAGTAGTTTGAGGTGGTAAGCATATATTTTAAAACAATCGTGACCCTCAGCTGTTCTGTTCGATGATTTGTTGTGCTTTCTAACAAATTATTAGTTTGGTCAACAAATAAACAAACATGTTCAATCTAATATATAATCGATACGGGTTGATAATAATAATAATGATAATGATAATGATAATAATAATAAGCGCAGAGCCCAAACGGTTAAAAGTTGAAAGTTGAAATTTGGTACACAGAGTACGTCACGAAAACGCACACTGAGAAGGGATTTTTCGAAATTCCCCAGGGGAGAAAAAGACAGGAATAAGGCTTAACACTTCCATCAACAATGGAAGTGTTACGTAACAATGGAATTGTTAAGAGAAAGCGACGTGCAAGATTTACAGGCGCAGATGCAGTTTTTTCGTTCTTGCGAAAAATTGAACATATTTTTGAAACCATCTAAAAATTCTCTAATTAGTCTGGAAACAAGGGGACCCAATTCTTGCATTCTGTGAAAACGGGTAAGGTTGACTGTAACGTGTTAATCTTTATCTTAGTTATCGTTACTTTTCCCTGAGCAACGGCGGGCCCACCTGCTAGTAATTAATAATTGAATAAAACTGTTTTAATTACAATTATTCACATATTTCCTGGCGTAGCTACCGCTTGTAGTTAAAAATATAAAAAAATCTCGGGAAACTCCTTGTGACCAACCTGTTCGTGAATTGCAAACACTCGACTTAATGTTTACTGGCGTTATTCACTTTGGTTTTACATTGATTCACAGTAAAAGAATTTTATAGGAATCTTTGACAGGATTCACTGAGAGATTTATAAAATGTTTTTATGTAATTTATTATACCAGCAATGACAATTAAATAAAAATCATTGAACACTGCTACTTGCTTATGGTTTCGCACATCGCTAACGAGTTGTTTCTATGCAGCAATATCTGCATTGCTTGTCATGGGTAATGCCTCTTCGGAGGATTTATTAACATATTTTAAAACCATTATAAATAATTGAATCCTTTAGTAAAATGACGTAATAATTATTTAATTTGAGTTTTACAGTGTTTATATGAAATTTTATTTAGTAAGGACGGATAACCTCCATTTTATACTTCACTGTAAGCTGTAAAATAATACTATTTGAAACTGTAACACAATAACATAAGCCAAGTTTGACTGTTTAGCTGGTTCCGACGTGAATTCTTTAAATTCGTGTGCATACAGAATTGCCATTAATTGAAAACCACAAATTGGGACCACTACCATGTAGAATTGAAGTAGTTTGACAGAAACCCATCATCAAGTTACTCCAGAGAATACATCAGTAATTGTAATTAAAATAACTTTATTCAATTGTTTAACCCTTTTCACTACGCGGTGAACCAACCGTAGTTGTTCAGCGCACATATTTGAAGTTAATTTTTATTAAAAACGAACTGTTTTTATTATGGACACGGATGGACCAAAGTGGACCTGATTTAAAAATAAAGATTTACGTATGATTTGAATGTAAATACTGCAGTAAAACGAAGCGATACAAATATATAGAGCCAACCATTCATGTTAATAAGTAATAACGCCAACTTTCTTAATTTGAAATAGGTAAGGGAAGTTATTTAAAACTATTTTTCTAACATTTCATCTATACAACTTATACGAATATTAAGTATTTAGATAAAATGGCTATCTTGTATTGAATTTTCACTTATTCCTTTGTTCATATCACTAGAAAGAGAGAATATGGTCAAGTATACAAAATACCATGTAGTATTGTACATTGGATTTTATTGTATGACATTGTACATTGGCATTCAACATATCACTTTGAGAGAACCGAAGTCAAAAGATAAATTAATGGAAAGTCTGTCTTAGATATGACGATGGTTCGGCAGGCTCACGATAAAAACGGCCGAGTGATGGACACTTGGCTGCCATCATTGTCAGCTTACCGAATAATCGAAAATTATAATTAAAATAAACTCATAAAACCCTTAAAAAGCAAGACAAAAAATGAATAAAAAAAGCAAAGAACCTAAATCTAATTTACATAAACAATATTATATTACTCTTAAACTTAATATTTCATTTATAATTCAATTGCATAATACTAAAATTGGTATGAAAAATAATTTATTATAAATATCGCATTGATGCTAATGATTTTTCTGGAATTTAATTTGTGCTCGGAACGAGTGTATTATTGTTGACGCATAAAAATTATTACTAGCAAAGCCAATTTGCTGTTATTAATGTTTCAGCAATAACCAGAAATCAATAGTTCTGTCTAAGGCATTTTTACGTTTTATTTTAATCGATAATTCAGTATTCGTGTCGTGTAAACAAGTTAAGTGCATCCATTAGCTTAATGCTTTTGTGAGCATTTATTTATGCTTTTTATATGGCTTTATAATGGAGCATCGATTATCGAAAAATGTAAAACACGAAAGGAATCTTAATTTAAACATTTAGACAGAGCACAATAAAATAGACAGAGCTTTCCATTTTTCAAGAAGATATCTACACTATAGATCTATAAACATGGAGAACTTGTACGTTATCCAGAAGGTTTTTCGTATAGTTGGAATCGATTACGTCGAACTACAGAATATAACCAAAACAAAATTGGAATCCAAGTTGTATGCATTCTATCAATACATTGTCGAAATTTTTCTTCTTTTCAATCTGTTATTGCTTTCATTATCCATATTTGGCGTTGAAATTATTTGTAAGGATGCCATAAAATCGTTCTCAAATCCAAATATATATTTCATATCCGTAGTTATTATGCTACTTGCATTTTGTGCTTTTCTCTTCATGTTTTTTCGAAGAAATAATTTCCCGGATCCGAATGAATATTTTAATGATACTGATTATAATATCGCTGGGAAAATACTTCTTCTCTCTCTGCTCATATTTGTATCATGGTTAGTCTTTATTATAATTTATATATTATTGCTAGATTTTTATCTTTACCCTTGTTTCACAAATGCCTCTTTATTCGAAATTCTTTTCTGTCATGTTGATTCATCTGTTTTATTTATATACACAAATAGTATTATTTTCAGCTTCGCATTACTTATGATAATGGCATTCATTCTGTTACACCATTCATTTGAGCGTTTGAACTATATATTTATTCAGATCGTTGGAAATCTAAACGGAAATGCTCGTAAATTTGAAGATGTTATTCATAATCACTTTCGCTTATGGTTTTTCATTCAGAAATTAAATGAAACTGGAGAGATTCTTTTCCCCGTAATCTATGGCTTTTATATCTATTTTACGTGTTTTACTTTATTCTATGCAATCATGGTTAATTTGGATCTAGGTATGAAAATATTTTGCGTAATGATTTCCATTACATGGTTATTTGCAGGTCTTTTACTAATTCACACACTATCCAGAATTACTGCAGCAGTTAGTTAATATTCATTATTCTATATAATATCCATAACAAATCTTATTCATTAATAAAACGATTTTTTCTTGTTGCAGGTTTATGGTAATTACTGTGATTGTAATATTCTTTCTACTGTGAACTTTCCTGTTATATACAAATTAAAGGTATATTTATTTTATTTCTTCTAACAATAGACTTTCATATTGAAGTGTCATTTTCTGTTCTAGATCTTGAACTTCATGAAAAGATTTGCAAGATTTCCGATTGGTCTGAATATCGGAGGATTCTTTTATATCAAAAAAACATTCCTAATAAGAGTAAGTTCTTAATTTAAAATACTTTATTATTTTCTAACAGAAATTCTGTCGTTAAATTTCCAAATTCGATTTTGAAGATATGATATTAAATCTGTTGATATTTTCTATTTTAATCCGTTTTTTCTTAATAAAGAAAGCACTAAATATAGATGTTATCTAAGAATTTTCTGTGATTATTGTCTTATTTTTGTTGTTTGGAATGATCGAAAGAAAATTGATAAGATGTAAATCTTTTGATAAGATGTAAATATTTTCTTCCTTTCCCCTTTTATTTATACCTTTTTTTCACTTTTTCTCTTTTTTCCTTTATTTTCTCTCCTTTCTGTACTTTTTCTTCCTTTCTTCTTCACGTTTTTGTCCGTTTTTTCCTTCACTCAGTCCCTTACTAAGTGCATAATTTTTGTAACTCTCTTCTATTTTATCTTTTGTTTCGTCCAAGCATGATTTTGTTCCGGAGAAAGTTCAAGTAATTTGCGGTTGGTCATTCAGTAGCCTCCTTTTCTCTTGTCAGTGAAGATTGACATTCATCCATGAAACATGAATAAAGTACACCTCTCAACTAACACCATTGAAAAAGGGGGGAGACGACTGTCATCTGCTTTGTCTTTTACTTCGCATGTTTTGAGATATATAATAATTAATGGATAATTTTTTATTCTAATTCGTTTCTCTGAATTATTTTTAACCGATATTACGACAATTTAGGAACTCGTTCCGTAAAATTAGAAAAATTGGTGAAATTCCTTTATAAACATAAACATTCTCGATATCGCATTCACACAAACCTCTTCGAAATGTGGGTGCAAAGGGCATCCTATCTAGTAGTTGACAATTGCTTATTGCACAGCCAGACAAAAGAAAAATATATATATATAATATAAAATAAATATATAGCTTAGAATATAATAAATTGATTAAAATTGAAATTATAATGTTAACAATAAGTACAGAATATATATGTAAACGGATCAATAATAATAACTAAAATTTGGGGGAAACGGCGGGCCTCACAATACTTATAAACGTGATTCACCCGAGACATGTTACAATTTCAGGAAGTGTGTTAGAGAGCATCAATCTTCATTTAAGAGGCAAAACAGAGGATTAATTACTTTGACTAGTAAACACACATATTCGTAGGTTTCAGGTGTTGCATGTTCAGAATGACGATCTGATTCAGCATTATACTGTGAATCACGAAGGTTTATCATGTAGCGTGAATGTTTCGTGCAAATAATAATGAGTTTGTGTTTGTAGCATCAAAGTGCGATGATGATGAAGTTTTGATACAACCTTTCTCCAGGAAATATCTTCCAGATATCCTGTTACCTTATCAAATCTGATTAGATTTAAATTGATAAATGTTTTATGTACTGTGTTAAACATACATTCATTACAACCATTCAGAATTTAAAAGAAAATCTATTTTACATCTAGCAGATCATTTTACATTACCTAACCGAAAATTTACCATGTAAATTATCTGTTATCATATTAATCCGTATTTAAATTGAACTCGGATACTATTATCTTACACGTTTAATTTAAATTGACTGTAAGTTTGGCTATTCGTTACAGATAAAACTAGCTTCGATAAACCAAAGAAAACCAGACGATAAAACCAGATAAAACCAAATTTAAATTAATGTTACTAATTGATTTTTTAAGTAAATTAGTTAATTGTTCATTTGTGTATTTTCATTTTTTATGTTGTTACATATTAAAATATTATGTGCTATTTTAATATATAACAATAATATTTAAAAACTGAAAATGAAGTTGAGTAATTTTTAATTTTGATTTAAGGCAGGTTCGTAAATATCAGATTGGAAAAGAGAAAAGGAAAATGACTCTATATCGTTTAGTGCTTTCATTTTGCGCCTTTATCGTTTATTATATTCATTTATTTTTTTAGTTTTGAAAATGTGAAAAACGTTTCCTTTTTCTCTGCTTCAAAATCCACAAAATTCGTTATTTTATAATCAAGAAGATTGACCAGATGGCCATACTGCTGACGTGGTCAATTTGTCGACCTAATGCCGTGATGCACTCTGGAATATTGAAAAATTTTAGAAACGTTTCATGGCTCCCAAATTATATCTTCATACATTGACCATAGCCGTATCCACTGTGGGTATGGTAAAAATCGCTTTTAGTGCTTACAATTTTTTCTGTTCTGTCAGCTTTAAGAAGGAGTTTTAACCATACCAATTTGGTTCGGCTATGCTCACTCCGTGAATAACAAATAAAAATAATTTTTAAGCGATATCTAATTTTAAATTTTAAATTGTAAACTTATTATAATATACAGCATCTTTACTTCTTTTTTTCAGGCAATCAGTGCACTGTACTCACTTCTGTCTTCTCTTGTTGAACTAGAAAAGACGACAAATAATAAATATAAATGCAGTAAAATCCCGAGTAAAAATATAAATGCTTCTAAATTTAACAACGAAGTTTACTTCAATTGAACATTCTGATATATTGAAGCAAATAATTTTTTTTTGTGCTTGAAACTTAAGAATAAATAAGTAAAAATTCAAAGAATTAGTTAAAAATGAACATTGAAATGTTCATTCTTACGTTTAACATAGAAATTATCAATATTTAAATTCGACATTTTCGATTCAAAAAATCAGCAACCCGTTGTATAACTCTTCCGGGAAAATAATATTTATATTAATAAACACTAAAATACGTTAGTACAAAGCTTAAATGCCATTTGTCACGAAATGTTATTAAAAATAACTTTTATATTATTAATTATAATAAAAAGGCAACAGGCTTAATTTTGATAGTAGAGATAGCATTTTTTAAAAAATTATAAATTTTAATAACGAGAGCAAAGTTTTTATTCAGTTCGAAACCCACTTGAAATGGGATAAATGGTCCCTTCTCTCTATTTAGTCTTTCTCCTCTAACCACCAAAATTTAACAGCATCAAAGCACATATTGTCAAGTTTGCACCTCAAATTTCGTTTTTTAATCTTTATGCTAGTCGAAGATATTAAATTACATTATTCCAACACAATTATTGTACGCACGGATTATTTTTGTTAAGTTTTTAGTTTTTTGGGGGATTCGAGTGTCTCAATACGTCGAGATTTGTAAAATCCCTGAGGTTCGAATTTTATGCGAGAAAGTGAAATACTAATTTATTGACAAATAGTTTCAATTCGACTCTGATCACAATCAATCTAGAAGTTAATCGATTACTATTTGTATTGCTTGTTTGATTAGTTGCCTTAGAATTCCACGTCAGGAAGAGATTGTTTTCGAAAAGAAATTGCGGGGTGACTTCGAAATTGCTGTAATTTCGAAGTTTTTCGATGTTTTCGTCCTGATGGAGAACGGAGAGACTGCTTTAAAGAATACATTTGCGTGAAATCGCCGCGAGCGAAGCCCGGAGATTAAGGTATGCAAACGTTTCTGTGTAAAAGTTATGGAATGGTTGTCTCTTTAATCCGAAAATATTTCTCTCGGTAGACTATCTTACAACAAGTCAGGTGAATAAACTCTTTTATTGTATTTTCAATTCATATGCATTTCGAACTGGTTTCATTTTCCAGTTCCTCTTCAGTGCTCTGTAATTACAATTACAGAATTATAATTAGAGATATTGAGTTTACAGAAATACAAATTAAGATTAAAATGCGTAGAGATGTCAAATAACGGAAACATTATTACTAGTACCTTTAAGAACTTTATACACTTCTTTTTCCCGAGTTACATTCATACGGTACTTGTATTTATCATATGAAATTATTTTTCTTGGCGTAAAACGTAATATGATTAAACAATATCGCTATAAATAATAATAATACAATCATAAAACCTGTTTATAAATAAGTAATATAATTTTTTTTTTAACAAAGATATACATACAGGTTTTTTCTTCAATATAATTTGAAAAATATTCTATTAAACACTAGTTATGTGTTTTATAAATTCACAAATGGTAATCCATACACAATAACTTTTACAACATTTGCTGTTTAGGTTTTACAAACAGTTTACTGGTTTATTGTTACTCCCTCTATAATTTCGTATTATTGTTGTTCAATTTGCATTCCATTAGAAATATTTATAAGATTATTGTTACTATGTTTTACGATTTCAATATATTCTTTAAATTTTCTCTTATATACATTTTTTCTCCACGTGTAGGATTTTAATATTATTTCTATCAATATTACAGTTACTATTTTTAATATGGTTATACCAAGGGGAGTTGTTATATTTTAATCTAATGGCTGCTTCGTGTTCTTTGATCCGTATTTCTAAAGCTCGTCCTGTTTCACCTATGTAATTTTTTGGATTTTGGCAATTACAGTTGATTTTATAGATTACACCTGTTTTTTTTTTCAATATATCACTATTAGTTTTATATGTTTTTAATCTATTAATGTGTACTTTATGTGAAATTTTGTTGGTCAAAGTTGGGGCCAAGACTACATTTTCTTTTTTAAGCATTTTATTACAATTTTCATAAATATTAGTGATGTATGGGAAGGTTTTATATGTTTTGTCTTTTTTATTTTTTATATTGAATCTATTTCTATAATACTGTGTTTTCCAAATTTTTTTATTTAATTAATATTTTCGGATTAAAGAGACAACCATTCACTGAACGAATATACAGCTACAATTAGTAAATTCAACGTAAAAGTTATGATCAAATTGAATTCGTGGTACTGTCTGTAAATGCAACAGTGGGTCCTGTTAAATCCTATTAAACTGTATATATATAATTATTTCAAAAAGTTTGTAAAATGTTATAAACATGTTTCTTTCTATTTCTGTATTATTAAATAAAATAAAATTTTTTTTTTTTTCTACGTTTCAATAAACATTTGTTCTTTGTGTTATGCTGATGTGTCATATAATATTCGGTACTACAATATAACTATTACAAAAACGACCCATGTGGCGTTTATAATAAACGAGCAATTATCATATTTACTTGCATTTATGACGAAGTTTTAATTCTTATTTCATTGTTTTAAAACCTAGATTGTTCAATACGCGCGAGCGAAAGATCCTTTGCGTTTGCGATAATTTTTGTGAACCTTATATTCGTATTATTTTACTGGAAGCTCACTCTCTGATGTTTAAAAACATATGCATTTTATCTACATTATTCGATCATTCTTGTGCACTGTCAGAAGTAAAGACGAATAGCAATAAAAAAAGCAAAGCTTTTGAATTGAATTTGAAATTTCAAAATTACATTGGAATCGATATATGTTAAGTTTTAATTCATTTCCATGTGAAAACAGAAGAATATTCAAAAATCATAAGTGTAATCGACTGTTAAGAATTGGCAAAAAAGGTTCCTGATTGTCCAACTTTACATGAACAAATCATATCAATTTGACAAGACTTTTTCTTAAAGTTTAAAATGCCAGTAATCTTTATGGGAAAATGTGTGCATTCGAAATTATATTTGTGATTAAACGAAATAAAAATTCAACTGTATAAATAAATCTAATTTTCTTTCTTTTAATCTTTAAAGTCACATCTCGTCCTATTTGCGAAATCGTCTTATATTCGAGTACAGTCGATCCCCCTATAAGATCATTGATTTTTCCGTTTTATCTGAATTACATGTTGTACGAGTCACTTAGATTTTACAAATACGTGTGCCGGGCTGTGAACGGCTCACATATTTGTAAAATCTAAGTGACTCGTACAACATGTAATTCAGATAAAACGGAAAAATCAATGATCTTATAGGGGGATCGACTGTAAATACAGTATCTATTGTGATATCGTCACAATGCTCGGCTACAATTTTTAATCATATTTTTAATTTATTAAATTAAAAATACATTTTCTCCATCTCAAATTAGTAGTGGCTTGCTCCTGTACATCGTACTTTTCGTTTAACAATAGAGTTGTTAAACGAAACACCTTTTAGGTGATGATGATATTGAATTGAAAAAAAAAAAGAGTCTTCCGCTATGTATCAGAAGTTAATCGGAGCTTCTCGTTTCTATGGTTTCCACATCTTGTCTTGGCTTTCGTATATGCAACACTGTTCTTGACATTACGGAAAGACAGTGGGAATTTTCAGGTCTACAGTTTTTTTTAAATTGCATCCCAAAAATAAAACAAAAGCCTTAAACTTTACGAAACTGTCGACAAAAAACGTTCGTTAAACCATTTTGTCTTTCATGGAGCACTTTATTTTCCGATATCCTCTTTTTTACATAATGCCTTACACCATTTTTTAAATAACAAAACAATTCTGCTACCACTGTGTAACGTTGTCATGTATAGAATTTTCTCTCACTCACTACAAATACATTCCACATACAGTATTGGAAAACAACATGGACGAAATGTACTATGACAGAGCCAGAATCAGATAAAACAATTTGCCACAACAGACCAGATATCACGCTCATTGACAAACACAATAAAATCACATACATTATAGACATAGCCATTCCAAACACTCACAATATACAAAACACATGCACTGAAAAATCAGCAAGTACACAGAACTCGCCCAAAAAATAAGGCATCTGTGTATGATGGATAGGGTGCTTATTGTACTTGTCGTTTTATCTTCTACTGGTGTCATAACACGCACACTACACAAATGCCTGCGCACATTACAATCGAATAGAAACATACACATCACACTACAGAAGGCCACTAGAGTGAATATGTGTCATATTTTTAGGAAATTCCTGAATACAAACACACACTGACAGACTTATTTAATTTGTCTTGTTTTCATTACTATACCTTGACTCTAATCCCGCATAGTACACAGCCACCGGTGTCAACCGAGCATAACTCAAAAAACCCAATATAATAATAATAATAATAATAATAAGCGCAGAGTCAAGACGATTAGGTGTTAAAAGTTGAAATTTGGTACACAGTTAGGGTACGTCATGAGAATGCACAGTAAAAAAGTATTTTTTTGAAATTTTCCCAGTGTAAAATGACACGGGGATTAAGGATTATCCTGAAGAACCGGGCTTTTACTATTTTAGAGGCTCATTTTTGTATTTTTGTTGAAAATCGAACATATTTTTAGACCCATTTTAAAATTCTTCAATTAGTCTCGGAAAAAAGGAATCTAATTCGTGCACGCGGTGAAAACCGGTAAAATCGGCTATAATATAATAATCTTAATCTTCGCTATCGTTACCTTTTGCTCGAGCAATTTGTATCTTCAATGAGGTTCGTACTTAATAAAATTTTTGCTCTCGTTATCGGAATTTATATATATATTTTTAAAAAATGCCATCGATACTATTAAAAAATTAAGCCTTTTGCCTTTTTATTTTAATTAATAATATAAAAGTTATTTTTAATAGCATTTCGTGACAGATAGCATTTAAACTTTTTGCTAAAGTATCTTAGTGTTTCTTAATATAAATATTATTCGCCTGGAAGAGTTATACAACTCCTCGCTGATTTTTTTATCGAAATGTTGAATTCAAATACAGTAGAGCGTCGATTATCCGAAAGACAATCATCCGAAACGTCAAGCATCCGAAAGAATTCCAGTCAACAAATTAAAATTTTCGCCAGTGATGTGACTCTGCAATCTTCGGCTATGTCTTGGGCTACGCAAATATTTTACATTTTTGATACTAAATTAACTTCTGAAGTATAATTTTTTATTGTTTTTATATTTTTCAATATATTTATTTATTAACAAAATAAAAAAAATAATTTTTAACGATACGATAGTCTTCTTTAGGCTTAACTTCGACGAAAATTCAACGCGAAGAGACACTCAACGGAGAAAAATGTCAAGATGGGAAAAATTAATATATTTTTTCGTACATAATCGGTTAACCGAAACGTCGATCTTCCGAACAACCCCAGTTCCCAATTGATTCGGATAATCGACGCATAAATGTATTGATATTTAATATGTTAAACGTGAGAATGAACGTTTCAGTGTTCATTCTTATGTTTTAATGTTTATTTTTAAATAATTCCTTGAATTTTTACTTATTTATTGTTAAGTTTCAACCACGAACACAAAAACATCATTTGCTTCAAACTATCAGAATGTTCGATTGGAGTAAAATTCGGTGTTAAATTTAGATGCATTTATATTTTTACTCGGGATATTACTGCATTTATTATTTGTCGTCTTTTCTAGTTCAATAAGAGAAGATAGAAGTGAGTACAGTGCACTGATTGCCTGAAAATAGAAGTAAAGATGCTATATTACAATAAATTTACAACTTAAAATTTAAAATTATGATATCGCTTAAAAACTATTTCTATTTATTACTCACGCAGTGAGCATAGCCGAACCAAATTGGTATGGTTAAAACTCCCTTTTAAAGCTAACATAACAGAAAAAATTGTAAGCATTAAGAGTGATTTTTAACATTGCTATCGTAGGTTCGGCTATGTTCACTGCGTAAAGATGTAATTTGGGAACCATGAAATGTTTTAACATTTTTCGATTGTCCAGGGTCCATCACGGCTATAGGTCACGAGGTTGACAATCTCAGCCATTCGGCCATCTTGTCAAACTTCTAGATTAAAAACAAAAAGAATTTTATGTGTTTTGAAACACAGAAAACATAAACGTTCTTCACACTTTTAAAAACCAAAATAAATAAATAAATAAACGATAAATGCACAAAATGACGAGTAATAAAACGATATAGATTCGTTTTCTTTTCTCTTTTCCAATCTGATAATTATGAACCTGCCTTAAGTTAAGTTAGAAATTCCTTAACTACATTTTCAGTTTTTACATATTGTTGTTACATATTAAAATGTCCTGTGCATAAATATGAAAATACACAAATGAACAATTAAATGATTTACTCAAAAAATCAATTATTATTTCATATATAATCAAACATTTTTTCAAATTTGTCGAGATTGGTTTTATTTGTAATGAATAGCCAATGATGCGAAGGTAGGAGATTCCAATCGAAATTAAATGTGCGAGATAGTAGTATTGGAGTTCAATTTAAATATGGATTCTTATGACGAATAACAGATAATTTACATGGTAATTTGTCGGCTAGATAATGTAAAATGACCTGCTAGATGTAAAATAGATTTTTTTATACTGAGTGATTGTAATGAAGTTAACTCTGTTTAACACTGTAATCTGAAATATTTAGCAATTTAAATATAATTATATTTCATACACAAACTCATTATTATTTGCACGAAACATTCACGCTACATAGAAACCTTCGCGATTCACAGCATAATGCTGAATCAGATCATCATTCTGAACATGCAACACCTGAAACCTATGAATATTCTGTTTACAAGCCGAAGTAATTAATCCTCTATTTTGCGTCTTAAATGAAGATTGATGCTCTATAACACACTTCCTGTAATTGTAATATGTCTCGGATGAATCCCGCTTCTAAATATTGTAAGACCCGCCGTTTCCCCAAATTTTAGTTATTATTATTGACCTGTTTACATATACATTCTCTATTTATTGCTAACATTATAATTTCAATTTTAATCAATTTAGTATATTCTAAGCTATATCAGTATTATATATATATTGCTCGTTTGCACAACCAGAAAAAAAAATATATATATATATATTTTTTTTTTCTGGCTCAAACTTTCAATCATTAAATTGATGTAAGCCAGTTTAAAAAAAGTTTAGATTAAAAAAATATTTAAATCATTACTTCATCATCTGATTATATTACTTAAATGCCATCAATTTTGTATTCTTAATGTATAATATTAATTTATTATTTATAGTATTTCAGGCGTTAAATTAATATTTGAAAGCCAATTTAATGGCTGAAGGATTATATAAAAATTATTTATGGTTTTTACAGCTAAATCTGTTTGTTGTTTATTTAGAAATGCAAAAAAAAAAAAATCAAAACAACTTAAAATGAAAGTTTTTGTTTAAAAATTATTTCTTGAATTTTTGCATGTTGATATTTTGATATTTTAAGTTATCTTATAAAATTTCAACATTTATCTCATTTAAGTAATAATTTTTATAAATATATTTACATTCCTCATATTTGGTTGTTCATACTTTGTATTATGAATAGCTCTAGGTATATTAATTTGTACTCAAACTGGATTATGTGCAGTATTTATATATTAATTTGGTTGATTAATAATGCTTCAGTTGTCAAAGTAATAAGTTCTGATTTTATATAGAAAATAATTAAAATATTAAATGAACAATCTTTTCTTGGCTATGTTAATTTTAAATTTACATATGTTCATGTTTCGTGATTTTCATGTAAGTATTATTGCCTAATAATAATTTTAAATATGCATTCTCATTAAGTATCAACCCCATAATTATCAATTAAACCAAAAATATTCTAAAATAGAATGTAGAAGTTGATTTTTTAATGAGAAAATTCTTTTTGAGACCAAATGTCTCATCATCAAATTGATGTTCATTAAAAATAACTATNGTTTATACTGATTATTTCCAAAAAAATATACGTATTTTGGAAATGTTGAGTCGGATTAGTCTAGAATCGATTAATTTAATGGAAGAAAACCTTTCAATCAGCCGTAGTCCGTAAACTTGACACGTGTCGGGATGTGATTGGAACGACTCGCAAGAAATCGGATTCCTAAAGAATGGAACGTATCTATATCTTATAGGGGGTCGACTGTATATCTCAGAACATGCGAATTAAAAGGCAAAGGAGATGACGGGCGTTTTCCCCTTTTTTTCTATGGTCTTAGATGAGAGGTGTTACCCTGTCCATGTCAGTTAGACGCATGTCATTTTTCGTTGACAAGAGACGAAAAGGATTACTGGATGGCCAATCATGCTTATCACAAATTACTTCAACTTCATCCGGAGATAGCAGAATAATGCTTGGTCGAAAGAAAGAATAAAATAAAAGGGTATTGAAAAATTAGAGACTTAGTAATGGACTGAGTGAAGGCGAAAACAGACAAAAACGTGAATAAGAAAGGGAGACAAAGTTAAGGAAAACAAAATAGTGACAAAGTGGGAAAAAGTAGAAAGAAAGAGAGAAATGAAAAAAATCAACATAGCATCCGGAGAGGAAGTCAAATCCTAGAAGACAAGACAACTCTTTTTCTGGTTTCTTTGTGAGTCGGTAATTCGGATGCTTCCGCTAGGTACAGTACCTACCGTTTTAATAATAGAAATAGGCTAATTTCCTAAGACAGATTTTGTACTTAATCTTAATTTAAATTAAATTATAATAAAATGTTTCGTCTTTCCGTAATATTTTTTTTTTATTCTTAAATTATTCTGATTTTGCATTCATCTCACTGACAGGCTGATTTCTGGACTACGAAGTGACTCTTTCCGTCTCGCCTTAATTAACTGCCATTTTGTTCTTTCTTGTCTAAATGGAAAGTGTGTCCAAGAACACATTTGGCGACAGGGACTTACCGTAATCTCCCAAAATTCAATTTTTGACCACACCCGCAAGTCCCCACAACAATCTCTCAACCTAGACACAATGCATAATTACAGAGTCAATAGTGCAATAGTGATGAGCTCAGATAACTTTTTATATAAAAATATCTTTCACGTGACTATAAAATGTCAGTAAACAAGATTAGATTGCATTTCTATTGCAAAATTTCATGTGAATGCGTAGATAAAAATTGATTTAACATAACACAATTGAACTTATTATTGAACATAAAATACAATGATACTTACTGTGCAAGTGATAATGACACGAAGTTATATCTTATCAATTTTATTCCGATCATTCCAAACAACAAACATAAGACAATAATCAAAGAAAATTCTTATATCATATTTATATTTAGTGCTTTCTTTATTAAGAAAAAACGGATTAAAATAGAAAATATCAACAGATTTAATATCATATCTTCAAATACGGATTTGCAAATTTAAGGAGTGAATTTCTGTTAGTAACTAATAAAATATTTTAAATTAAGAACTTACTCTTATTAGGAATGTTTTTTTGATATAAAAGAATCCTCCGACATTCAGACCAATTGGAAATCTTGCAAATCTCTTCATGAAGTTCAAGATCTAGAACAGAAAATGACACTTCAATATGAAAGTCTACTGTTAAAATAAATAAAATAAATATACCTTTAATTTATATATAACAGGAAAGTTCACAGTAGAAAGGATATTACAATCACAGTAATTACCATATACCTGCAACAAAAAATAATCGTTTTATAAATGATAAGTTTTGTTATGGATATTATATAGAATAATGAATATTAACTAACTGCTGCAGTAATTCTGGATAGTATATAAATTAGTAAAAGACCTCCAAGTAACCATATAATGGAAACCATTACGCAGAATATTTTCATAGCTGGATCTAATTCAAGCATTATTGCAATGAATAAAGAAAAACAAGTGTAATAAATATAAACGCCATAGATTATGGGAAAAAGAATCTCTCCAGTTTCATTTAATTTCTGAATGAAAAACCATAAGCGAAAGTGATTATGAATAATATCTTCAAATTGAAGAGCATTTAGATTTCCAACGATCTGAATAAATAAATAGTTCAAACGCTCAAATGAATGGTGTAACAGAATGAATACCATTATCATAAATAATATAAAGCTGAAAATAAAACTATTTCCGTATATAAATAAGAGAGATAAATTAATATGACAGAAAAGAATTTCAAATAAAGAGGCATTTGTGAAACAAGAGTAAAAATAAAAATCTGTATACAATATTTCAATTATAGTAAAAGCTGACCATGTTACAAACATGAGCAGAGAGAAAAAAAGTACTTTTCCAGCGACATTGTAATGAACAGCATTAAAATATTCATTCAGATCCGGGAAATTATTTCTTCGAAAAAACATGAAGAGAAAAGTAGAAAATGCAAGTAGCATAATAACTATAGATACGAAAAATATATTTAAATTTGATAACAATTTTATGGCATCCTTTAATATCAATGCTAAATATGTATAATGAAAGCGATAACAGATTGAAAAGAAAAAGAATTTCGACAATGTATTGATAGAATGCATACAACTTGGATTCGAATTTTGTCTTGGTTATATTCTGTTCTTCGACGTAATCGATTCCAAATATACGAAAAATCTTCTGGATAACGTATAAGTTCTCCATGTTTATAGATTTCTAGTGTAGATATGTTCTTGTGAGATGCAAAGCTCTGTCTATTTCGTTGAGCTCTGTCTAAATGCTTAAATTAAGATTCCTTTTGTGTTTTACGTTTTTCGATAATGGATGCTCCATTATAAAGCCACATAAAAAGCATAAATAACTGCTTACAAAAGCATTAAGCTAATGGATGCACTTAACTTGTTTACACGACACGAATACTGAATTATCGATTAAAATAAAACGTAAAAATGCCTTAGACAGAATTATTGATTTCTGGTTATTGCTCAAACATTAATTACAGCAAATTGGCTTTGCTAGTAGTAATTTTTATGCTTCAAAAATAATGCACTCGTTGCGAGCACAATTTTATTTTTAGAAAAATGATTAGAAACAATACGATATTTATAACAAATTATTCTTCATACCAATTTTAGTATAATGCAATTAAATTATAAATGAAATATTAACTTTTACGAGTAATATGATATTGTTTATGTAAATTAAATTTAGGTCCTTTGCTTTTTTTATTTATTTTCTTGTCTTGCTTTTTCAGTTCATTTTAATTATACTTTTCGATTATTCGTTAGGCTGACAATGATGGCGGCCAAGTGTTCATCACTCGGCCGTCTTTATCGTAAGCCTGCCGAACCATCGTCATATCTAAGACAGACTTTCCATTAATTTGTCTTTTGACTTCTGGTCTCTCAAAGTGATATGTTGAATGCCAATGTACAACATCATACAATCAAAATCCAATGTACAATACTACATGGTATTTTGTATACTTGACCGTATTCTCTCTTTCTAGTGATATGAACAAAGGAATAAGTGAAAATTCAATATAAGATAGCCATTTTATCTAAATACTTAATATTCGTATACGTTGTATAGATGAAATGTTAGAAAAATAGTTTTAAATAACTTCCCTTACCTATTTGAAAATAAGAAAGTTGAAGTCATTACTTATTAACATGAATAGTTGGCTCTATATATCTGTTTCGCTTTGTTTTACTGCAGTATTTACATTTAAATCATACTAGGATTATTATTTTTAAATAAACACCACTTCGATCCATTCGTGTCCATAATGGGAACACCTAGTTTTTAATAAAAATTTCCTTCAAATATGTGCTTTAAACAACTACAGTTGGTTCACTGCATAGAGAAAAGGGTTAAATATTTGAATAAAATTCTTTTAAATACAATTACTGATGTATTCTCTGGAGTAACTTGATGATGGCTTTCTGTCAAACTACTTCAATACTACATGGCAGTGGTCCCAATTGGTGGTTATCAATTAATAGCAATTCTATATGCATACAAATTTAAAGAATTCACGTCGGAAACAGCTAAACAGTCAAACTTGGCTTCTGTTATTGTGTTACAGTTTCAAATAGTGTTATTTTACAGCTTACAGTGAAGTATGAAATGGAAGATGTCCGTCTTTACTAAATAAAATGTCATATAAATTTATAAACAGTGTAAAACTCAACTTAATTAATCGTTACGTCATTTGTCTAAAGGTTGCAATTATTTATAATGGTTTTAGAATATGTTAGTAAATTCTCCGAAGAGGCATTCCCCACGACAAATAGTGCAGGTATTGCTGCATACAAACAATTTTCCGTTTTCAACCCGTTAGCGATGTGCGAAACCATAAGCAAATAGCAGTGTTTAATGTTTTTAATTTACTTGTCATTGCTGGCATAATGAATTACATAAAAACATTCTATAAATCTCTCAGTAAATCTTGTCAAAGAATCCTATAAAATTCTTTTACTGTCAATCAATGTAAAACCAAAGTGAATAACGCCAGAAAACTTTAAGTCGAGTGTTTGCAATTCGTCAACAGGCTGGTCACAAGGAGTTTTCCGAGAGTTCTTTACATTTTTAACTAGAAGCGGTAGCTACTCCAGGAAATATATGAATAATTGAAATTAAAACAGTTTTATTCAATTATTAATTACTAACAGGTGGGCCCGGCGTTGCTCGGGCAAATGTAACGATAACTAAGATAAAGATTATTACGTTACAGTCAACCTTACCCGTTTTCACGAAATGCAAGAATTGGGTCCCCTTCTTTCCGGACTAATTAGAGAATTTTTAGTTGAGTCTAAAAATATGTTCGATTTCCCGCAAAAACGAAAAAAACTGCATCTGCGACGCTCTTAACAATTCCATTGTTACGTAACACTTCCATTGTTACTTAACACTTCCATTGTTGATGGAAGTGTTAAGTATTAATCCTGTCCCTCTGCTCCGTGGGGACGAATTTAGAAAAATCCCTTCTTAGCGTGCGTTCTCCTAACGTTACCAAACTGTGTACCAAATTTCAACTTTCAACTCCTAACCGTTTGGGCTCTGCGCTTATTATTATTATTATTAACCCGTCTCGATTATATATTAGAATTGGACATCTTTGTTTATTTGTTGACTAAACTAATAATTTGTTAGAAAGCACAATAAATGTTTTAACAGAAGAGCTGAGGGCCACAATTGTTTTAAAATATATGTTCTCCACCTCAAACTAGTAGTGTCTTGCTCCTGTATATTATACTTTTCCTGTTAGGAATACTCATGCCGGTCATCTATATCATTCTGTTTTAAGGTAAATGTTTTCATTCAAATCACGTGACTTTTTATTAGGAACGGACGTTCCTGTATAATTAATTGGAGCTTCCAGCCTTAAGCTTATCATATCTGGTCTCGACTTTCATCTGAATAACCGTTGTTGATATTTAGCAAATACAGACAGCGAGGCAGACGAAAGTGAAAATTTATAGATGTAATGTACAATTTTCTCAAATTGCATCTCAATTTATTCAGTTCAGTTTAATAATATTTTACTATTTGATTCTAATAAAACCGTGTTGTAGTTTACTTTGCTTTATATGTGCGCGAGACTTGTCTGAAAAGGCTACAACAGTTACTGTGTGAATTTGGGTAATGTGTCCGGATATAAATTACAGGTAAAACAAATGCTGTTATAAATTGTTTATAAATTCAGTTTATTTATTTAAACATTATTTATATAAAATCAAATACCATCAAATTTGAAAGTCCTGTTGTCAAACAGGTTCGAGACTTGTCAATCTGTTCATTCTTCACTCGATCTATGGAATATAATTCAGTCCATTATGTACGCTATCTGTACGTTTGTTATCTAATTTTAAGGTATGTTTGTTTTTTAAATGTATTATATCTACGGAATGTTTTATTCGCGTATGTATATGTATATATTCTCATATTTAATTTTAATGTTTAGTTGGCTGAAGAGGGGCTATAATGCCCGAAATGCGACTTGCAACTAGCGTCCCAACTAGAAAAAGGGATGAATTATCTGCCGAGTGTTTGAAAAAGTCACTTTAGTGTGTTCGTATAAAGCTATATTTTACTATTCATTTACGTTTATATTATGTAAAAAATTTCTATTATGAATATTTCTTTAGAAATTTCATTCTAATCCTATCCATATATTCAGAAATTTAAATTGCTTCTCATAGCTAATTCATTAGCTATGCTGTATTAAAAATATTAATGGCAAAACAAATCTAATGCTACAGAATTACGAGCAATAACGATAAAAATACACGTCTATTATGGGCCTATCGTATTTTATTTCAATCGATAAACCTATGTTGAAATAGTTCAGAAAATTTAAATGGATCCATTAGCTTAATGCCTTGTACTCAATAATTCAAGAGATTTATATCGCTTTATATTCTAATATCCATTATAAAATTTAAAACTTGTATTTTATTTATTTCGTACAATGTACTTTTATACAATTTGTACTGGAAACAAAATAAATAAATAAATAAAAACAAATATATTTTTGAATAACAAACACAAATACATAATACAATAATAATCTCTGCACAAAGTTCAAATTCGCACATACAAAAAGCAATACATAGAATACAAAAATCATTACGTATACGCAACATCCAGTGCATTAGTACAATTTCCATACATAAGTAAAATATTAAACACATAAATATAATCACAAAAACATTAATACAAAATTTCATACATGATAATTATTACATCATATACCAAACATACAAAATTATTAATTAGTAAACCACCTGTGGTAAACAGTGACAACGATATGCCATAACAATAAAAATGAATGGAAATTATTAAAATAATTTAATACTTGTAAGAAATGTTTGTATAAACATTTTAATATAACTCACATGTGGAACATTATATGCAGACTTTTATTTTTAACCTTGTTTTACAAATGAGTCTTCATTCGAAATTCTTTTCTGTCGTATTAACTTATCTGTCTTATTTATATACATACAGTCGACCCCCCTATAACGCGGGTTCATATAATGCAGATTCTTATATCGCGGCGAAAAAATTGTGACCGTATTCGTATAAAGACGCTAAAAGAGACTCGTAAAATCCGGTAAAACATCATCGCCAACCCGTGTCGCGACAGGATTGGTCGAATCTGAATCAATAGTGGACGAGTAGCGGAACTACTTACACGCTACGGAGAGTTTAGGCGGGTAAGTTGAGTTTACTATCATCTGTATAGTATATAAAGTAGGTACTAATGTAAGTCTAATATAATACTGTAATTTTATACATTTCTTGTTCAACGGCCATACAAGTTATTTCTATTAATGATGTCTCCAAAGTTCAGCGAATTTTTCGCAGAAAAATAACTTATCAGAAAACGCGCCGCCGTTCGATGCGCTGCTCCGCGACGAAAACAAGTTTAAGCAATGGCGTGGTCGAACGGTGTACACTCGGTAAGTAATTTTATAAATTTTTTGTTTATAGCATAGTTTATACGGATTATTCCCAAAATATTATATATGCTTTGGAAATGTTAAGTCAAATTAGTCTAGAATCGATTAATTTTATGAAAGAAAACCTTTCAAACAGCCGTAGTCCGTAAACTGCACACCTGCAGGGCTGTGATTGTCTCATGTATTTAAGGATTCCTACAACGTAAAATTTTTATAACGTGGAACATATCTACCGCGTTATAGGGGGGTCGACTGTAAATAATTTTTTGCTGAGCTCTATCTTAGTTATAATAACGATAGTTCTATTTAAAAACTAGCTGTTTTCCGCGGCTTTGCCCGCGCGGATTTTGCAAGCAAACACCATTTATATTCAGTATTTCAACAACCATAGTAATTGTTATATAACACTACCGCTGAGAATGATGAGAATTGCCGAGAATCAAACAGACTATTTTCAATTTGATCAATTTTTTGGAATGTTTACAATCGTTCTATAATCGAACAAATATGCAATAACAAATTCGAATTTAAAACGGTTCGAACATTTTAAAAATCGAAATAGATAAAAATATTTATAACAATATCGGAAATGTTATCAATTTAATACACCTAAGAACTCGATGAAGACTAAATCTCCTCCCTCACCCGCCCGCGGAGGAATTTCGAAAAAATCCCTTCTTTAGTGTGCGTTTCCATGACGTACCCTAACTGTCTACCAAATTTCACCTTCTTAGGTTAAGCGATGATGAATCAGTGAGTGACTGAGTCATTCAGTCAGTCAGGACAAGCAATTTTATATATTTAGATATACAGTTTAATAGGATTTAATAAGACTCGCCGTTGCATTTACAGTATCATGAATTCAACTTGCAGATAACTTTTACACAGAAACCTTATTATACCTTAATCTCGGTCCTTCGCTTGAGGCTATTTCACGCAAATATATTCTATAAAGCAGTCTCTCCGTTCTCCATCAGGACGAAAACATCAAAGAAGTTCGAAATTACACCAATTTCGAACTCACCCGGCAATTTCTTTTCGAAAACATACTCTTCCTGAAATAGATTTCTAAGGCAACTAATCGAACAAGCAATAGAAATGGCAAAAATTGCANTATTAATTAGTAAACCACCTGTGGTAAACAGTGACAACGATATGCCATAACAATAAAAATGAATGGAAATTATTAAAATAATTTAATACTTGTAAGAAATGTTTGTATAAACATTTTAATATAACTCACATGTGGAACATTATATGCAGACTTTTATTTTTAACCTTGTTTTACAAATGAGTCTTCATTCGAAATTCTTTTCTGTCGTATTAACTTATCTGTCTTATTTATATACATACAGTCGACCCCCCTATAACGCGGGTTCATATAATGCGGATTCTTATATCGCGGCGAAAAAATTGTGACCGTATTCGTATAAAGACGCTAAAAGAGACTCGTAAAATCCGGTAAAACATCATCGCCAACCCGTGTCGCGACAGGATTGGTCGAATCTGGACCAATAGTGGACGAGTAGCGGAACTACTTACACGCTACGGAGAGTTTAGGCGGGTAAGTTGAGTTTACTATCATCTGTATAGTATATAAAGTAGGTACTAATGTAAGTCTAATATAATACTGTAATTTTATACATTTCTTGTTCAACGGCCATACAAGTTATTTCTATTAATGATGTCTCCAAAGTTCAGCGAATTTTTCGCAGAAAAATAACTTATCAGAAAATGCTCCGCCGTTCGATGCACTGCTCCGCGACGAAAACAAGTTTAAGCAATGGCGTGGTCGAACGGTGTACACTCGGTAAGTAATCCTATAAATTTTTTGTTTATAGCATAGTTTATACGGATTATTCCCAAAAAATTATGTGTTTTGGAAATGTTGAGTCGAATTAGTCTAGAATCGATTCATTTGATGAAAGAAAACCTTTCAAACAACCGTAGTCCGTAAACTGCACACCTGCAGGGCTGTGATTGGCTCATGTATTTAAGAATTCCTACAACGTGAAATTTTTATAAAGTGGAACGTATCTACCGCGTTATAGGGGGGTCGACTGTAAATAATTTTTTGCTGAGTTCTATCTCAGTTATAATAACGATAGTTGTATTTAAAACTAGCTGTTACCAGCGGCTTTGCCCGCGCGGATTTTGCAAGCAAACCCCATTTATATTTAGTATTTCAACAACCTTAGTAATTGTTATATAACACTACCGCTGAGAATGATGAGAATTGCCGAGAATTAAAGGAACTACTTTTAATTTGATCGATTTTCTGGAACGTTTACAATAGTTTTATAATCGAACCAATATGCAATAACAAATTCGAATTTAAAACGGTTCGATCATTTGAAAAATCGAAATACATAAAAATATTTATAACAATGTCTGAAATGTTATTAATTTAATACACCTAAGTACTCGATGAAGACTGAATCTTCTCCCTCAACCGCCCGCGGAGGAATTTCGAAAAATCCCTTCTTAATGTGCGTTTCCATGACGTACCCTAACTGTGTACCAAATTTCACCTTCTTAGGTTAAGCGGTCTGCTCTGGGCGATGATGAATCAGTGAGTAAGTGAGTCATTCAGTCAGTCAGGACAAGCAATTTTATATATTTAGATATACGGTTTAATAGGATTTAATAGGACTTACCGTTGCATTTACAGTATCATGAATTCAACTTGCAGATAACTTTTACACAGAAACCTTATTATACCTTAATCTCGGGGCTTCGCTTGAGGCGATTTCACGCAAATGTATTCTTTAAAGCAGTCTCTCCGTTCTCCATCAGGACGAAAACATCGAAAAACTTCAAAATTACACCAATTTCGAACTCACCCGGCAATTTCTTTTCGAAAACATACGCTTTCTGACATAGATTTCTAAGGCAACTAATCGAACAAGCAATAGAAATGGCAAAAATTGCAGGAATTTACATTCATAGGTGTATTATTCATGTGTTTGATGGCTGGAACTACAATGACGATAAAACTTCACAGTCCTTCTGGACCAAACCAACAGTCATAAATAATCTCGAAAGGATGGTGGGAAAGCTTTCCAGGTCAATTAATTCCTCCTGGGAAAACCTTCTATGGGAATCAAGATCCTATTTAATGTTACTAACGTAAAAAAACCGGGAAACTCCATGTGACCATGCGCGAACCCACGACCACAGTACAGTGTTCAGTGGTTTTATTTACTAGTGTAATGATCGGCTTATTTTCAACGAGAAAGATCAAATAGATCATTAAAATATATCAATGTATGGCATTACTATTCTGAAATTGTTCGCAGATTTGTGGTATTCATACTTATAAATTTTTATACTGGTCTTATTCACGACTAAGTATCAAGTGTCAAAATTTAACCAATGAGTGTTTACGTACTAAAAGTACTGTAAATAATAATTGGTTTACTTCTAATTTTGACACTTGATACTTGGTTGTATTTACGACTTTTGAATACTTTTTGAATAATTAATAGTAAGCTTTTCTAGCTTTTCGAAAATAAAAATCTATCCTACATTATTATTCTTGTAGTGAAAAATTCTTTTATTCCATTTCACAATTTAATATTATTCGAAATATTCCACCAAACAGACTCGACATTGATAATGATCAGAGTCGAATTTAAACTATTTGTTAATAAATTAGTATTTCACTCTTTCGCATAAAATTCGATCATCAGGTGTTTTACAAATTTCGACGTATTGAGACACTCGAACCCAAAAAACTAAAAAAATAACAAAAGAATTTTTCGTGTGTTGGAATAATTTGATTTTGTATCTTCGACTAGCATAAAGATTAAGAAACTAAATTTGAGATGGAAACTTGAAAATATGTGGTTTTGACGCTTAAATATATCAGAATGTTCGATTGGAGTAAAATTCGGTGTTAAATTTAGAAGCATTTATATTTTTACTCGGGATTTTACTGCATTTATTATTCGTCGTCTTTTCTAGTTCAATAAGAGAAGACAGAAGTGAGTACAGTGCACTTATTGCCTGAAAATAGAAGTAAAGATGCTATATATTACAATAAATTAACAACTTAAAATTTAAAATTATGATATCGCTTAAAAATTATTTCTATTTGTTATTCACGCAGTGAGCATAGCCAAACCAAATTAATATGGTTAAAACTCCCTCTTAAAGCTCACAAAACAGTAAAAATTGTAAGCACTAAAAGTGATTTTTAACATTTCTATCATGGGTTCGGCTATGCTAACTGCGTGAAGATGTGATTTGGGAGCCATAAAATGTTTCTAACATTTTTCGATTGTCCAGGGTCCATAACGGTTACAGGTCAAGATGTTGACTATCTCAGCCGTTCGGCCATCTTGTGAATCTTTTTGATTAAAAACAAAAAGAATTTAATGTGTTTTGAAACACAGAAAACATAAACGTTCTTCACAGTTTTAAAAACCAAAATAAATAAACGATAAATGCACAAAATGACGAGTAATAAAACGATATAGATTCGTTTTCTTTTCTCTTTTCCAATCTGATAATTATGAACCTGCTTTAAGTTAAATTAGAAATTCCTCAACTACATTTTCAGTTTTTACATATTGTTGTTACATATTAAAATGTTCTGTGCATAAATATGAAAATACACAAATGAACAATTAAATGATTTACTCAAAAATCAATTATTATTTCATATATAATCAAACATTTTTTCAAATTTGTCGAGATTGGTTTTATTTGTAATGAATAGCCAATGATGCGAAGGTAGGAGATTCCAATCGAAATTAAACGTGCAAGATAACAGTACTCGAGTTCAATTCAAATACGATTCTTATAACGAATAACAAATAATTTACATGGTAATTTTTTGGCTAGATAATGTAAAATGATCTGCTAGATGTAAAATAGATTTTTTTTATAATGATGATTGTAATGACGTTAACTATGTTTAATACTGTAATCTGAGATATTTAGCATTTTAAATATAATTACTGTATATTTGATAAGGTAACGCTACAGACACAAACTCATTATTATTTGCACGAAACATTCACGTTTCATAGAAACCTTAGCGATTCACAGTATAATGCTGAATCAGATCGTCATTCTGAACATGCAACACCTGAAACCTACGAATAGTGTGATTACTAGCCGAAGTAATTAATCCTCTATTTTGAATCTTAAATGAAGATTGATGCTCTCTAACACACTTCCTGAAATTGTAACATGTCTCGGATGAATCACGTTTATAAATATTGTGAGGCCCGCCGTTTCCCCCAAATTTTAGTTATTATTATTGACCTGTTTACATATATATTCTGTACTTATTGTTAACATTATAATTTCAATTTTAATTAATTTATTGTATTCTAAATTATATATTCATTTTATATTTTATGTATATATTTTCTTTTGTCTGGCTGTGCAACGAGTAATTGTCAACTACCAGGTAGGATGCCCTTTGCACCCACATTTCGAAGATGTTTGTGTGAATGCGACACCGAGATTGTTTATGTTTATAAAAGGAATTTCGCCTATATTTCCAATTTTAGGAACCCCATTTCTAAATTGTATCACACCGGTTAAAAATAATTCAGAGATAATTCCGAATTAAAATTTAAAAAAATCCATTAATTGTTATATATCTCAGAACATGCGAAGTAAAAGACGAAGGAGATGACAGTCGTCACTCCCCTTTTTCAATGGTGTAAGATGAGAGGTACTATTTTTTTCACATCACTTGGATGCATGTCTTTTTACGTCGACAAGAGAAGCAGAGGACAACTGGATGAGCAATCATGCTTATCACGGATTACCTCAACTTCATTTAAAGAAGAATCATGCTTGGTCGAAACAAAGAATAAAATGAAAGGGAATTGAAAAAATTAGGGACCTAGTAATGGACTGAGTGAAGGAGAAAACAGACAAAAACGTGAAGAAGACAGACAAAATTAAGGAAAACAAAAGAATGACAAAGTGAATAAAAAGTAGAAAGAAAGAGAGAAATGCAGAAAATCAACATAGCATCCAGAGAGGAAGTGNTAAATTGTATCATACCGGTTAAAAATAATTCAGAGATAATTCCGAATTAAAATTAAAAAAAATCCATTAATTGTTATATATCTCAGAACATGCGAAGTAAAAGACGAAGGAGATGACAGTCGTCACTCCCCTTTTTCAATGGTGTAAGATGAGAGGTGCTACATTGTTCACGTCACTTGGATGCATGTCTTTTTACGTCGAAAAGAGAAGCGGAGGAGTACTGGATGACCAATCATGCTTATCACAAATTACCTTAACTTCATCCAAACAAGAATCATGCTGGGTCGAAACAAATAATAAAATAAAAGGGAATTGAAAAAATTAGGGAATTAGTAATGGACTGAGTGAAGGAGAAAACAGACAAAAACGTGAAGAAGAAAGACAAAATTAAGGAAAACAAAAGAATGACAAAGTGAATAAAAAGTAGAAAGAAAGAGAGAAATGCAGAAAATCAACATAGCATCCAGAGAGGAAGTGAATTCCTAGAAGACAAGACAACTCTTTTTGTGGTAAAGTTGGGTAATTCGGATACTCCTGCTAGGTACCTATTGTTTTACTAATAGAAATAAACTAATTTCCTAAGACAGATTTTGTACTTAATCTTAATTTAAATTAAATTATAATGTAATGTTTCGTCTTTCCGTAATAATTTTTTTTTAATTCTTAAATTATTCTAACTGATTTTGCATTTATCCTACTGAGAGGCTGAGAGGCTTTTTATATACCTGGACTACTAATTCTTGCGCTTTAATTAAATGTCATTTTGTTCTTTCTTGTCTAAATCAAAAGTGTGTCCGACAAGACACTTGGGGCAGTGTCCTACCCTAAACATCCGTAATCCAATTCAATCTTTCAAAATTCAATTTTTGACCACCCCAAGTCCCCACAATAATCTCTCAACCTAGACTGACTGCATAAAATACAGTCAAAAGTGCAATAGTGATGAGCTCAGATAACTTTTTATATAAAAATATCTTTCACATGACTATAAAATGACAGAAAACTAGATTAGACTGCATTTCAATTGCAAAATTTCATGCCAATTCGTAGATAAAAATTGTTTTAACATAATACAATAGAACTTATCATTGAACATAAAATGCAATGATACTTACTGTATAAGTGATAATAACACGAAGTTAAATTCTTTCATATTTCATACAACTGTAACTTCATTTCAATAAACCGTTAAGAATTTTAAAAAAAAAACAGTAAAACGAGAAATGTTAATTTAACAAACGATTTACATCTTATCAATTTTCTTCCCATCATTGCAAACAGCAAAAATAAGACAATAATCAAAGAAAATTCTTATATCATATTTATATTTAGTGCTTTCTTTAAGAAAAACGGATTAAAATAGAAAATTTCAACAGATTCAATATCATATCTTCAAATGCAAATTTGCAAATTTAACGAGCGAATTTCTATTAGAAACTAATGAAGTATTTTAAATTAAGAACTTACTCTTATTAGGAATGTTTTTTTGATATAAAAGAATCCTCCGATATTCAAACCAATCGGAAATCTTGCAAATCTCTTCATGAAGTTCAAGATCTAGAACAGAAAATGACACTTCAATATGAAAGTCTACTGTTAGAAGAAATAAAATAAATATACCTTTAATTTGTATATAACAGTAAACTTAACAACAGAAAGGATATTACAATCACAGTAATTACCATAAACCTGCAACAAAAAAAAAATCGTTTTATTAATGAATAATATTTGTTATCGATATTATATAGAATAATGAATATTAACTAACTGCTGAAGTAATTCTGGATAATATATAAATTAGTAAAAGACCTGCAAATAACCATGTAATGGAAATCATTACGCAAAATATTTTCATACCTGGATCTAAATCAAANGAAAGCAATAAGAAATTGAAAAGAAGAAAAATTTCGACCATGTATTGATAGAATGCATACAATATGGATTCGAATTTTGTTTTTGTTATATTCTGTTCTTCGACGTAATCGATTCCAAATATACGAAAAATCTTCTGGATAACGTATAAGTTCTCCATGTGTATAGATTTCTAGTGTAGATTTGTTCTTGTGAAATGCAGAGCTCTGTCTATTTCGTTGAGCTCTGTCTAAATGTTTAAATTAAGATTTCTTTCCTGTTTTACATTTTACGATAATGGATGCTCCATTACAAAGCCATAATCATAAATAATTACAAAATCATAAATAACTGCTCAAAAAGACATTAAGCTAATGGATGCACTTAACTTGTTTACACGACACGAATACTGAATTATCGATTAAAATAAAATGTAGAAATGCCTTCGACAGAATAATTGATTTCTGGTTATTGCTGAAACATTAATAACAGCAGATTGGCTTTGCTAGTAATAATTTTTATGCATCAACAATAATGTACTCGTTCCGAGCACAATTTAAATTCCAGAAAAATGATTAGCTAATGCGATATTCNTAAAAAAGAATCCTCCGATATTCAAACCAATTGGAAATCTTGCAAATCTCTTCATAAAGTTCAAGATCTAGAACAGAAAATGACATTTTAATATGAAGTCTACTGTTAGAAGAAATAAAATGAATATACCTTTAATTTGTATATAACAGGAAAGTTTACAGTAGAAAGGATATTACAATCACAATAATTACCATACACCTGCAACAAGAAAAAATCGTTTTATTAATGATAAGATTTGTTATGGATATTATATAGAATCATGAATATTAACTAACTGCTGCAGTAATTCTGGATAGTATGTGAATTAGTAAAAGACCTGCAAATAACCATGTAATGGAAATCATTACGCAAAATATTTTCATACCTGGATCTAACTCAAACATGATTGCAATGAATAAAGAAAAACAAGTGATATAAATATATAAGCCATAGACTATGGGGAAAAGAATCTCTCCAGTTTCATTTAATTTTTGAATGAAAAGCCATAAGTGAAAGTGATTATGAATAACATCTTCAAATTGACGAGCATTTCCGTTTAGATTTCCAACGATCTGAATGAATAAATAGTTCAAACGCTTAAATGAATGGTATAATAGAAGCAACAGAGTTATGAAAAATAATATAAAGCTGAAAAGAAAACTATTTGCGTATATAAATATAAGAGATGAATTAAAATGACAGAAAATAATTTCGAATAAAGAGGCATTTGTGAAACAAGGGTAAAGATAAAAATCTAACAATAATATATAAATTATAATAAAAGCAAACCATGATACAAATATGAGCAGAGAGAGAAGAAGTATTTTTCCAGCAATATTATAATCAATAGCGTAAAAATATTCATTTGGATTCGGGAAATTATTTCTTCGAAAAAACACGAAGAGAAAAGTACAAAATGCAATTATCATAATAAGTGTGGATACGAAAAATATATTTGAATTTGATAACAATTTTATGGCATCCTTACAAATAATATCAACGCCAAATATGTATAATGAATGCAGTAAGAAATTGAAAATAAGAAAAATTTCGACAATGTATTGATAGAATGCATACAACATGGATTCGAATTTTGTTTTTGTTATATTCTGTTCTTCGACGTAATCGATTCCAAATATACGAAAAATCTTGTGGAAAACGTATAAGTTCTCCATGTGTATAGATTGCTAGTGTAGATATATTCTTGTGAGATGCAGAGCTCTGTCTATTTTGTTGAGCTCTGTCTAAATGTTTAAATTAAGATTCCTTTCGTGTTTTACGTTTTACGATAATGCATGCTCCATTACAAAGCCATAATCATAAATAATCACAAAATCATAAATAACTGCTCACAAAGACATTAAGCTAATGGATTATATTGTTGGAACGATACGAATACTGAATTATCGATTAAAATAAAATGTAGAAATGCCTTCGAGAGAATTATTGATTTCTGGTTATTGCTCAAACATTAATAACAGCAAATTGGCTTTGCTAGTAATAATTTTTATGCATCAACAATAATGTACTCATTCCGAGCACAATTTAAATTCCAGAAAAATGATTAGCTAATGCGATATTCATAATAAATTATTTTTCATACCAATTTTAGTATTATGCAATTGAATTATAAACGAAATATTAAGTTTAAGAGTCATATAATGTTGTTTATGTAAATTAAATTTAGGTCCTTTGCTTTTTTTATTCATTTTTTTTGTCTTGCTTTTTGAGGGTTTTATGAGTTCATTTTAATTATACTTTTCGATTATTCGGTAAGGTGACAATGATGGCAGCCAAGTGTCCATCACTCGGCCGTCTTTATCGTGAGCCTGCCGAACCATCGTCATATCCAAGACAGAGTCAAAAGACATTAATTTGTCTTTTGACTTCGGTTCTCTCAAAGTGATATGTTGAATGCCAATGTATGTACAATGTCATACAATCAAAATCCAATGTACTGTACAATACTACATGGTATTTTGTATACTTGACCGTATTCTCTCTTTCTAGTGATATGAACAAAGGAATAAGTGATAATTCAATATAAGATAGCCATTTTATCTAAATACTTAATATTCGTATAAGTTGTATAGATGAAATGTTAGAAAAGTAGTTGTAAATAACTTCCTTTACCAATTTCAAAATAAGAAAGTTGGAGTTACAGTGGAACCCCGGTTAACGAACTTAATCCGTTCCGCGACTCCGTTCGTTAACTGAATTGTTCGTTAACCGAAGCAATTTTTCCCATAGAAATTAATGCAAATGCAATTAATCCGTCCTAGTCTCCGAAATTTTTGTCATTTTATTTGTAATATACAGTAATTTTCTTTGATGAAAATGTAGGAAAACGTAGTATCTATCATTACAGCAACAAACGTGTAAGCTTTGTTTAATAAAATAGCTCTGTACATACCTTCGTTTGTTGTAGTTAATGGCAGAAAAGTGGAGATATACGAACCTTAATGCTTAGAAGGGGAATCCCCTCCAAAAAATAACGGGTAACACTTCATCAAAAGATTCTTCGAGTCGAAGTCTCCTTCGGTATAAAAAAACCCACCAGTGGCTAAGTGGTCTTCGTACCTTAAACACGGGGAGTTCGTTCGTGGATTCGCACCTCGCTCAGACGGGCTGGCCACGTGGAGTTTTCCAGGTTTTCTCCAAGTCTGTAACGCCTAAATAGGGGCCAGTTTCCCTTAAGAACACCTCCCAGAAGGCATTCCCCTAGGCAGATCGCCCAAGTGTTGCNACCAATTTTAGTATTATGCAATAGAATTATAAACGAAATATTAAGTTTAAGAGTCATATAATATTGTTTATGTAAATTAAATTTAGGTCCTTTGCTTTTTTTATTCATTTTTTTTTTTTTGTCTTGCTTTTTGAGGGTTTTATGAGTTCATTTTAATTATACTTTTCGATTATTCGGTAGGCTGACAATGATGGCGGCCAAGTGTCCATCACTCGGCCGTCTTTATCGTGAGCCTGCCGAACCATCGTCATATATAAGACAGACTTTCCATTAATTTGTCTTTTGATTTCGGTTCTCTCAAAGTGATATGTTGAATGCCAATGTACAATGTCATACAATCAAAATCCAATGTACTGTACAATACTACATGGTATTTTGTATACTTGACCGTATTCTCTCTTTCTAGTGATATGAACAAAGGAATAAGTGAAAATTCAATATAAGATAGCCATTTTATCTAAATACTTAATATTCGTATAAGTTGTATAGATGAAATGTTAGAAAAATAGTTTTACATAACTTCCTTTACCTATTTCAAAATAAGAAAGTTGGAGTTATTACTTATTAACATGAATAGTTGGCTCTATATATTTGTATCGCTTCGTTTTACTGTAGTATTTACATTCACATCATACTTAGATCTTTATTTTTAAATCAGGACCATATGTGTCCATAAAAAGAACAGTTGGTTTTTAATAAAAATTAACTTCAAATATGTGCACTGAACAACTACGGTTGGTTCACTGCATAGTGAAGAAGGTTAAATATTTGAATAAAATTATTTTAATTACAATTACTGGAATAACTTGATGATGGATTTCTGTCAAATTACTTTAATACTACATGGTAGTGGTCCCAATTTGTGGTTTTCAATTAATGGCAATTCTGTATGCATACGAATTTAATGAATTCACGTCGGAAACAGCTAAACAGTCAAACTTGGCTTCTGTTATTATGTTACAGTTTCAAATCGTATTAGTTTACAGCTTACAGTGAAGTATAAAATGGAAGATTTCCGTCCTTACTATATGAAATTTTATATGAACACTGTAAAACTCAAATTAAATAATCATTACGTCATTTGTCTAAAGGCTGCGATTATACGTTAATAAATTCTCTCAGGAGACACTCCCCATGGCAGATCGCTCAGATATTGCTGCATACAAACAATTCTCCGTTTACAATCCGTTAGCGATGTACGAAACAACAAGCAAGTAGCAGTTTTCATTCACTCGTCATTGCTGCGATGATGAATTACACAAAAATATTCTACAAATCTCTTAATGAATTCTATCAAAGAATTCTGTGAAGTTTTTTTACTGCCAACCAATGTAAAGTGGATAACGCCACAAAACATTAAGTCGAGGGTTTGCAATTCGCCAACAGGCTGGCCACTAGGAGTTTCCCAAGAGTTCTTTACATTTTTAACTAGAAGCGGTAGTTATTCCAGGAAATATGTGAATAATTGAAATTAAAACAGTTTTATGGAATTACTAATAATTGGACATCTTTGCTTATTTGTCGACGAAACTAATAATTTGTTAGAAAACACAATAAATCATCGAACAGAACAACTTTGGGCCACAATTGTCTTAAAATATATGCTCTCCATCGCAAATTAGTAGTGTCTTGCCCTTATACATCATACTTTTCCTGTTAAAATTAGTCATCTGGTCATCAATCTAATTTTTTTCTAAGGAAAATGTATTCATTAAAATCACGTGATTTCTAATTAGGACCGGACATTTTTATATATAGTTAATTGGGGCTTCCGACGTAAGCTTTTCATATCTGGTCTCGACTTTCATCTGAATAACGATTTTCGATGTTTAGCAAGGATAGACACCGAGACAGACGATAGTGGAAATTTATAGGTGTAACGTACAATTTTTTCAAACTGCAACTCAATTTATTCAGTTCAGTTTAACAATATTTTACTATTCATTTACGTTTATATCTCATTTATAATTTACTGGTGTCGTAAAACATTTCTATTATGAATATTTCTTTAGNCTTTCTTGGATGCCATATTGATTAAATATATAAATCACAAAACTGAAAAAAGAAGCATAGCACAAACACTCGGAAAAGCAATGCTTAACTCGCGCATGCCTAACACCAACTAAAATTTGACACAAAATACCGTTACGTTCGTTATCCGAATTTTGTTCGTTATCAGAGACAAATTTTTTGCAAAATAAAAGTTCGTTAACCGATTTGGTCGTTAACCAGGACGTTCGTTAACCGGGGTTCCACTGTATTACTTATTAACATAAATGGTTGGCTCTATATATTTGTATCGCTTTGTTTTACATCAGTATTTACATTCAAATCATACTTGAATCTTTATTTTTAAATCAGGTCCACTTTGGTCCATCCGTGTCCATAATAAAAACAGTTGGTTTTTAATAAAAATTTCCTTCAAATATGTGCACTGAACAACTACGGTTGGTTCACCGCATAGTGAAGAAGGTTAAATATTTGAATAAAATTATTTTAATTACAATTACTGGAATAATTTATGATGGGTTTCTGTCAAACTACTTCAATACTACATGGTAGTGGTCCCAATTTGTGGTTTTCAATTAATGGCAATTCTGTATGCATACGAATTTAAAGAATTCACGTCGGAAACAGCTAAACAGTCAAACTTGGCTTCTGTTATTATGTTACAGTTTCAAATCGTATTATTTCACAGCTTACAGTGAAGTATAAAATGGAAGATGTCCGTCCTTACTAAATGAAATTTTATATAAACACTGTAAAACTCAAATTAAATAATTATTACGTCATTTTTCTAAAGGCTGCAATTATATGTTAATAAATTCTCCCAGGAGACACTAACCATGGCAGATCGCTCAGATATTGCTGCATACAAACTATTTTCCGTTTACAACCCGTTAGCGATGTACGAAACAACAAGCAAGTTGCAGTTTTCATTCACTCGTCATTGCTGCGATGATGAATTACACAAAAATATTCTACAAATCGCTCAATGAATTCTATCAAAGAATTCTATGAAGTTCTTTTACTGTCAACCAATGTAAAGTGGTCGAGGGTTTGCAATTCGCCAATAGGCTGGTCACAAGGAGTTTCCCGAGAGTCCTTTACGTTTTTAATTAGAAGCGGTAGTTATTCCAGGAAATATGTGAATAATTGAAATTAAAACAGTTTTATTGAATTACTAATTATTGGACATCTTTGCTTATTTATCGACGAAACTAATGTTAGAAAGCACAATAAATCATCGAAAAGAATAACTCAGGGCCACAATTGTTTTAAAATATATGCTCTCCATCGCAAATTAGTAGTGTCTTGCCCTTGTACTGTACATCATACTTTTCCTGTTAAAATTAGTCATGCTGATCATCAATCTAATTCTTTTCTAAGGAAAATGTATTCATTAAAATCACGTGATTTCTGATTAGGACCGGACATTTTTATATATAGTCAATTGGGGCTTCCGACGTAAGCTTTTCAAAACCTGGTCTCGATTTTCATCTGAATAACGATTTTCGACGTTTAGCAAGGATAGACACCGAGACAGACGATAGTGGAAATTTATAGGTGTAACGTACAATTTTCTCAAACTGCAGTCCAATTTATTCACTTCAGTTTAACAATATTTTACTATTTGTTTAAGTTGATATTTCATTTATAATTTACTGGTGTCGTAAAAAATATCTATTATAAATATTTCTTTAGAAATGTCATTCTGATCCTATTCATATTTTCAGAAATCTGAATTGCCCATCATAGCTAATTCATTAGCGATGCTGTATTAAAAATATTAATGGCAAAACAAATCTAATGTTACAGAATTACGAGCAATAACGATAAAAATACACGTCTGTTATAGGGCTATCGTATTTTCTTCCAATCGATAAATCTATGTTGAAATAGTTCAAGAAATTTAAATGGATTCATTAGCTTAATGATTTGTAATGAATAATTCAAAAAATTTATNAATAAAACGTAAAAATGCCTTAGACAGAACTATTGATTTCTGGTTATTGCTCAAACATTAATAACAGCAAATTGGCTTTGCTAGTAATAATTTTTATGCTTCAAAAATAATGCACTCGTTGCGAGCACAATTTTATTTTTAGAAAAATGATTAGAAACAATACGATATTTATAACAAATTATTCTTCATACCAATTTTAGTATAATGCAATTAAATTATAAATGAAATATTAACTTTTACGAGTAATATGATATTGTTTATGTAAATTAAATTTAGGTCCTTTGCTTTTTTTATTTATTTTCTTGTCTTGCTTTTTCAGTTCATTTTAATTATACTTTTCGATTATTCGTTAGGCTGACAATGATGGCGGCCAAGTGTTCATCACTCGGCCGTCTTTATCGTAAGCCTGCCGAACCATCGTAATATCTAAGACAGACTTTCCATTAATTTGTCTTTTGACTTCTGGTCTCTCAAAGTGATATGTTGAATGCCAATGTACAACATCATACAATCAAAATCCAATGTACAATACTACATGGTATTTTGTATACTTGACCGTATTCTCTCTTTCTAGTGATATGAACAAAGGAATAAGTGAAAATTCAATATAAGATAGCCATTTTATCTAAATACTTAATATTCGTATAAGTTGTATAGATGAAATGTTAGAAAAATAGTTTTACATAACTTCCTTTACCTATTTCAAAATAAGAAAGTTGGAGTTATTACTTATTAACATGAATAGTTGGCTCTATATATTTGTATCGCTTCGTTTTACTGTAGTATTTACATTCACATCATACTTAGATCTTTATTTTTAAATCAGGACCATATGTGTCCATAAAAAGAACAGTTGGTTTTTAATAAAAATTAACTTCAAATATGTGCACTGAACAACTACGGTTGGTTCACTGCATAGTGAAGAAGGTTAAATATTTGAATAAAATTATTTTAATTACAATTACTGGAATAACTTGATGATGGATTTCTGTCAAATTACTTTAATACTACATGGTAGTGGTCCCAATTTGTGGTTTTCAATTAATGGCAATTCTGTATGCATACGAATTTAATGAATTCACGTCGGAAACAGCTAAACAGTCAAACTTGGCTTCTGTTATTATGTTACAGTTTCAAATCGTATTAGTTTACAGCTTACAGTGAAGTATAAAATGGAAGATTTCCGTCCTTACTATATGAAATTTTATATGAACACTGTAAAACTCAAATTAAATAATCATTACGTCATTTGTCTAAAGGCTGCGATTATACGTTAATAAATTCTCTCAGGAGACACTCCCCATGGCAGATCGCTCAGATATTGCTGCATACAAACAATTCTCCGTTTACAATCCGTTAGCGATGTACGAAACAACAAGCAAGTAGCAGTTTTCATTCACTCGTCATTGCTGCGATGATGAATTACACAAAAATATTCTACAAATCTCTTAATGAATTCTATCAAAGAATTCTGTGAAGTTTTTTTACTGCCAACCAATGTAAAGTGGATAACGCCACAAAACATTAAGTCGAGGGTTTGCAATTCGCCAACAGGCTGGCCACTAGGAGTTTCCCAAGAGTTCTTTACATTTTTAACTAGAAGCGGTAGTTATTCCAGGAAATATGTGAATAATTGAAATTAAAACAGTTTTATGGAATTACTAATAATTGGACATCTTTGCTTATTTGTCGACGAAACTAATAATTTGTTAGAAAACACAATAAATCATCGAACAGAACAACTTTGGGCCACAATTGTCTTAAAATATATGCTCTCCATCGCAAATTAGTAGTGTCTTGCCCTTATACATCATACTTTTCCTGTTAAAATTAGTCATCTGGTCATCAATCTAATTTTTTTCTAAGGAAAATGTATTCATTAAAATCACGTGATTTCTAATTAGGACCGGACATTTTTATATATAGTTAATTGGGGCTTCCGACGTAAGCTTTTCATATCTGGTCTCGACTTTCATCTGAATAACGATTTTCGATGTTTAGCAAGGATAGACACCGAGACAGACGATAGTGGAAATTTATAGGTGTAACGTACAATTTTTTCAAACTGCAACTCAATTTATTCAGTTCAGTTTAACAATATTTTACTATTCATTTACGTTTATATCTCATTTATAATTTACTGGTGTCGTAAAACATTTCTATTATGAATATTTCTTTAGAAACTTCACTTTGATCCTATCCATATTTTCAGAAATTTTAATTGCCCATCATAACAAATACATTAGCGATGCTGTATTAAAATTATTTATGGCGAAAGAAATGTAATGTTACAGAATTATGAGCAATAAGAATAAAAATACACGTCTATTATAGGCCTATCGTATTTTATTCCAATCGATAAATCTATGTTGAAACAATTCAAGAAATTTATATTGCTTTACATTCTAATATCTATTATTTATAAAATTTAAAACATGTATTTTATTTATTTCGTACAATGTACTTTTATACACTTTGTACAGGGAACAAAATAAATAAATAGAAAAGTACCGAACAAATATATTGTTCAATTACAAACACAAATACTTAATACAATAATAATCTCTACAAAAAGTTCAAATTCAAACATACAATAAGCAATACATAGTATACAATAATCATTACGTATACGCAACATCCTGTGCATTAGTACAATTTCGCTACATAAGTAAAATATTAAACACATAAATATAATTACAAAAACATTAATACAAAATCTAATACATGATAATTAGTATATTATATACCGAACATACAAAATTAAACTAGTAAACCAGCTGTGATAAACTGTGACGACCTGATGCCGTAACAATAAAAATGAATAGAAATTATTAAAATAATTTAATACTTGTAAGAAATGTTTGTATAAACATTTTAATATAAGTCACATGTGTAACATTATATGCAGATTTTTATTTTTATCCTTGTTTCACAAATGCGTGTTCATTCGAAATTCTTTTCGGTCGTATTAACTTAAGACAGATAAGTTAATAATAATTATTTATATGCATAAATAATTTTTTTCTGGGCTCTATCTTAGTTATAATAACGATCATTCTATTTAAAAATAACTTTTATATTATTAATACAATTGTGTGCGGTGCCATCGTTATGAGATTTTGCTATCAAAAAGTTTTTATATATTTAGTTATTATTGAATTGCAAAATGCTTAATTTTAAAAATGTAAATGAGTTTTATAGAATATTGTAAATGGTAATAACAAATAACTCTTTTTTTAAATCGTTGGAATCATATGAAAATTGAATTATCGATCGAAATAAAATGTAATATGTTTTTTATAGAATTAATTCTTACTGATTATTGCTCATAATTCAATAACAGGAAATTTATTTTGCAAGTAGTGATTTGGATGCATTAATGATTATATACTGTATGTACTCGCTGCGAGGACAATTTGAATAAGAAAAACTCGTGACGAATCAATTTGAAATTCCTAAAGAATTTTTGCTCATACCAATTTAAGTATCATGCAATTAAATTAAAAATATTATATGAATGTCAATGAGTAGCACGGTTAAAAGTAAATAATGTTTTTTCGTTTTTACTTATTTTTTTCTTTTTTATCCTGGGTTCGTTACGAGACCCTTTTTGGTACTATCCCGGTAAGATCGTAACGAGATAGTACAAAACAGCTCTACACTATTACAATACGTATTCAAAAGGAATGGTACCAAATGGTTATTTGATGATATGATACAGTTTTCTCATCATACCATTGTGGATTCGGCCAGGCTTACAATAGGGGCGGTCGAATGATGTGTGGCAAGGCTCAATGTATTCTGAAAAAAAGCGATTACGCTCCTTCTCGGAATATGCCACTCTTTCGAATCCGATTCTGAGACTTTCAGAGCCACATTCTGACGCGTTATTCATGTAATCTCTTTGGCCGTTTATTCTCGTTCCTGTGCTCACGAAATAAAAACTCAACTTAAAAGACTAATGATATAAAATATCTATTATTCCTATCAGTTTTTCAAATTCTTTTAAACAACATAGATTACTTTCTGCCAAATTCTGAATTTTTAAGCTTTTTTCTAGGATAACCTAAATCGCTAATTATTTAAACGTTACTGACTTTAAAACAACATAGTCAGCGATAGAAGGGTAATATCAGGAATACTATACATACAGAATTATTTTGTGTATACGAGTGTGAACAGAGGGGGTGAAGCGGTCAGCTTGTTCCCACTTATTAACTTCTTTGTCAGGAGATGGCCTATGTTGTAAACGAGTGAGAGAGTTACCGAGGTCGTAACAAGGTGTCGGCCGTACTCAATGATGACACATACTCTTATAATAAATAAACCAGCGCGTGGCGACGTCTGTTACGAGATTTTGTTATAAAAATGTTTGTATTTTTAATTATTATAATAAGACAAAAAGCTTAATTTTGACGGTAATGACGAGCTTTTTTAAAAAAAGAAAGAATTGTAAATGCTAATAACAAGTAAGAACTATTAAGTCTCATCCCTCCGGAGATATGATACATGACTTTTCTGTATCTTCCCAGCTATTGGACAGTTAACCACCAAAATTTAATTGCATTAATGCCCTTTTATATACAGTACAAACTACAATGACTAATTTCTTTTCTTATTCTTTACTTTTGTCTTGAGATTTTAAACGAAATACACACACGTACAGCACATTTTCAAAGGAACGGGGAATTTTTAAAATTATTTTTTTACAATTTTAGATTCAGAGCGTCTCAGTACGTAGAGATTTGTATAAGGATCAGATCGTCGAGTTTGACACAAATCACTTTCCTTGTTACATGACAACCGTAAAAGTAATTTTGTAATGTAAGTGGGAAAGGTGCTCTTAAACTGAGAACATATCAAATGTGCCTTACAAAAGTTCCATTCAGGAAATTTCGAAAGAAACGATTCAAAACCTATATTTCTGTGTCTATCCTTAATTAAAGCATGTTTTTCTTTTAAAATAAATGACTTAAACACACAGTACATTTTCATAAATTTAAAACACTGTGTTTTAAATTTATGAAAACGAAGATCGTGTAACATATCATTGTGATTAAATTTGCTTTTTTTATTGTTATAATTAATAAAAGCCCTCTTTGGATAATTTAACAGTAATTACTATTTTATATCTTGCACTAACAGAACAATTATCATAAAAATTTGGACGAAAAACCGTTGTATTTATTATTTTTTCTATTTAAAAACTGTGCGAGAGAAAATTTCATACATGACAACGTTACACAAAAATAACTGCATCGTTTGGCTATTTAAAAAATAGTGAAAGCCATTACTTAAAAAAGAGGATACCAGCCAAGAAAGTGCTCCATAAAGTACAAAATGATCCAACGAACGTTTCTCGCCGATATTTTCGAAAAAGTTTAAAGTTTTTATTTTGTTTTTGTGTACAATTTTTAAAACTTGTAAATTTATAAATTCATACTGATGGCCTTCCGTCCGTCGGTCAGTCCGTCTGTCTTTCCTTAATCTCCAGAACAGAGTTAGACAGATCAGAACTGAGACCAAAAATGGAAACCTTAGAGGAGTGAAGCCCGAATTAACTATACATTAAGTTTTGATACAAAGAGGAAGACACGTTATTTCATTTCAAAATTTACCCCTAAAAGGTGTTAGATAGATGATGGCACGACTCTGTTGTTAAAAAAATTATGATGTAGAGTACAGGAGCAAGCCACTACTAATTTGAGGTGGATAGCATATATTTTAAATTAAATAAATTAAATAATTTTGCACGGCATAATAAACGAGCAATTATTTATTGTGACATCTGTAACAATGTCACAATAAATAATTGCTCGTTTATTATGTTACATAGGTTTTTTTCTAATAGTTGTTTTGTGGTACCGAATAATATATGACACATCAGCATAACACAGAAAACAAATTGTTTATTGAAACGTAATAAAAGGACAAGTTTTATTTTGTTTAATAATACAGCAATAGAAAGAAACGTGTTTATAACATTCTACGAACTTCTTGAAATGATTATATACTGTACATACAGTTTAATAGGATTTCATAGGACTCACCGTTGCATTTACAGTATCACGAATTCAACTTGCTCATAACTTTTACACAGAAAGGTTTTTTATACCTTAATCTCGGGGCTTCGCTTGAGGCGATTTTACGCAAATGTATTCTTTAAAGCAGTCTCTCCGTTTTCCATCAGGACAAAAATATCGAAGAACTTCAAATTTACACTAATTTCGAACTTACCCCGCGATTTCTTTTCGAAAACATACTCTTCCTGACGTAGATTTCTAAGGCAACTAATCGAACAAGCAATACAAATGTCAAAAATTGCACGAATTTACATTCACAGGAGTATTATTCAAGTATTTGATGTCTGCAACTACAATGACGATAAAACTTCAAAGTCCCCCTGGACCAAACAAAGTGTCATAAATAATCTCGAAAGTATATTTCAGTAGGAACTTAACTGTTTGAAACTTCATATTTAAATATCTTAATTTTTAATAACTTTGGTAGAGTTCGACTAATTTATTTACTTGCGGAAACGCAAAATATGGGCAAATTTCCAGGTCAATTAATTTTTCCCGGGAAAACTTTCTATGGGAATCAAGATCCTGTTAATGTTACTAATGTAAAAAAAAAAAACGGTAAACTCCATGTGGCCACGCGCGAACCCACGACCACAGTGTTCAGTGGTTTTATTTACTACTGTATTGATCGGATTATTTTCAACGAGAAAGATCAAATAGTTCATTAAAATATATCGATGTATGGCATTACTATTCTGAAATTGTTCGCAGATTTGTGGCATTCATAGTTATTACTTTTTATACTGGTCTTATTCACGACTAAGTATCAAGTGTCAAAATTTAACCAATAAGTGTTTACGTACTAGAAGTACGGTTAACAAAAATTGATTAAATTCTAACTCTGACTTTTTATACCTCGTTGTATTACGACTTTTGAATACTTTTTGAATAATTAATAGTAAGCTTTTCTAGCTTTTCGAAAATAAAAATCTATTCAACATTATTATCCTTGTAGTGAAAAATTCTTTCATTCCATTTCACAATTTAATATTTTTCGAAATATTTCATCAAACAGACTCGAGATTGATAATGATCAGAGTCGAATTGAAACTATTTGTCAATAAATTAGTATTTCGCTTTCTCGCGTAAAATTCGATCTTCAGGTTTTTACAAATCTCGACGTATTGAGACACTCGAACTCAAAAAAACTAAAAAAATAACAAGAGAATTCGTGCGTTCGTGTGTTGAAATAATTTAATTCAATACGTGGTATCTTCGACTAGCATAAAAGATTAAATAACGAAATTTGAGATGCAAACATGAAAATATGTGGCTTTGACGCTGTTAAATTTTGGTGGTTGGGGTGAAAGATTATATAGAGAGAGAGGACAATTTATCCCATCTCGAGTGAGGTTCGAACTGAATAAAAACCTTGCTCTCGTTATTAAAATTTATAAGTTTTTAAAAAATGCCATCGCTACTATCAAAATTAAGCCTGTTGCCTTTTTATTATAATTAATAATATTAAAGTTATTTTTAATAACATTTCTTGACAGATGGCATTTAAACTTTGTACTAACGTATTTGAGTGTTTCTTAATATAAATATTATTTTCTCGGAAGAGTTATACAACGGGTTGCTGATTTTTTTTAATCGAAAATGTCGAATTTAAATATTGATAATTTCTAAGTTAAACGTGAGAATGAACGTTTCAATGTTTATTTTTAACTAATTTTTTGAATTTTTACTTATTTCTATTATAAGTTTCAAGCAAAAAAAAAAAATCATTTGCTTCAAACTATCAGAATATTCGATTGGAGTAAAATTCGGTGTTAAATTTAGAAGCATTTATATTTTTACTCGGGATTTTACTGCATTTATTATTTGTCGTCTTTTCTAGTTCAATAAGAGAAGATAGAAGTGAATACAGTGCACTTATTGCCTGAAAATAGAAGTAAAGATACTATATTACAATAAATTAACAACTTAAAATTTAAAATTATGATATCGCTTATAAATTATATTTATTTGTTATTCACACAGTGTGCATAGCCGAACCCATTTAGTATGGTTAAAAGCCCTACATAGCGCTTACGAAACGGAAAAAATTGTGAGCACTAAGAAAAACTTTTAACCATATTCATCGTGAGTTTGGCTACGAAAAGTTTCTAACGTTTTTCGATTGTCCCATCACTGCTTTAGGACGACAAGTTTGAGACTTGAGCCGTCCGACCATCTTGACAATCTTCTTCATTAATTAAAAAAACCAATTTTGTGGAATTTGAAGCAGAAAAAAAAGTAAACGTTCTTCAGACTTTCAAAACCCAAAAACAAATAAATAATCGATAAATGCACAAAAGTTCGAGTACTTAAACGTTTTCTTTTCTCTTTTCCAATCTAATAATTATGAACTTGCTTGAAGTTATAATTAAAAATTTTTCAACTACATTTGCAGTGTTTACATATTGTTGTTACTCGTACACATTAAAATGTTCTGTGCATAAATATGAAAATATACAAATGAACAATTAACTAATTTACTCGAAAAATCAATTATTGTTTCATATATAATTAAACATTTCTTTAAATTTGTTGAGGTTGGTTTTATCAGTAATGAATAGCCAAACTTACACTGACGCAAAGGTAGGAGATTCCAATTGAAATTACACGTGCAAAATAATAGTACCCGAGTTCAATTCAAATACGGATACTTATGACAAATAACAAGTAATTTACATGGTAAGTTGTTGGTAAGATAATGTAAAATGCGCTAGATGAAACGTATATATGCCATCAAAAACAAATTGATATGATCATCAGTGGCACAACATTGCAATACCTACGATTTTGAAATTTTAAAAGATAATACAAGAGTATTCTGACAGAAAACAGTCAATTAAAAAGAAGACTACAGGAAGACATTAGAATCAATAACAACGTGGGAGTGATGCTACATGAGGGGTGGAACGACATTGTTTTTATATAACCTTGAAACAGATGCTGAACAGATGTGGTAATAAAGTCACACCACATTGTAAATTGAATTGTAACAAGGCAGTTGGCTTCACACAATCTTATGGATTTGCTGTATTTGTTTTGTTCAAGGTCTGGAAACCAATTATTTTAATAATAGTAAATTCATTGCTTGTTCCCCTCCCTTTTGATTTTTAATATACTCAACAATATTTTATTATTAATAGTGGAACCGTCTATCAAAATTCAGAAAACGTGGGAGTAAGACATTTACTGGTCCCAAATAATTTGATATATCGCATTATTATATAAATAAATTTTATGCTCAATAGTTTCAGTTTATTATATGGTTTTTATTAATAATTGTAAATACAGTGCATTGTATATATCAAAAATTCTTTTGTATTGGTTAACTATTCGTGTTATAATTATATGTTGGTGAAATTGTAACATGTCTCGGATAAATCACGTGTTTAAATATCCTCTCAACCTAGACACACTGATTAAACCCAAAGAATCAAAAGTGCAATAGTGGTGAATTCAGATACCGTTTTAAATAAAAATACCTTACACATGACTGTAAAATTTTTATAAAACCAAATTACGTTGCATTTTGATTGCAAAAATTAGCCAGAATGAGTAGAATAAAATTGATTTAATTATAATAGAACTTAAAATACAATGATACTAACTGTATAAGTGATAATGACGTGGAGTAAAATTCTTTCATATTTCATATAACTGTAACTTCATTTCAATAAACCATTACAAATTTTAAAAAACAGTAAAACGAGAAATGTTAATTTAACAAAATATTTACATCTTTTCAATTTTTTTCCAGTCATTCCAAACAACAAAAATAAGACAATAATCAAAGAAAATTCTTATATTATATTTATATTTAGTGCTTTCTTTATTAAGAAAAACGAATTAAAATAGAAAATTTCAACAGATTTAATATCATATCTTCAAATTCAAATTTGCAAATTTAACGAGTAAATTTCTGTTAGAAACTAATAAAATATTTTAAATTAAGAACTTACTCTTATTAGGAATGTTTTTTTGATATAAAAGAATCCTCCGATATTCAAACCAATCGGAAATCTTGCAAATCTCTTCATGAAGTTCAAGATCTAGAACAGAAAATGACACTTCAATATGAAAGTCTACTGTTAAAAGAAATAAAATAAATATACCTTTAATTTGTATATAACAGGAAAGTTCACAGTAGAAAGGATATTACAATCACAATAATTACCATACACCTGCAACAAGAAAAAATCGTTTTATTAATGATAAGATTTGTTATGGATATTATATAGAATAATGAATATTAACTAACTGCTGCAGTAATTCTGGATAGTATATAAATTAGTAAAAGACCTGCAAATAACCATGTAATGGAAACCATTACCCAGAATATTTTCATAGCTGGATCTAACTCAAACATTATTGCAATGAATAAAGAAAAACAGGTGAAATAAATATAAAAGCCATAGATTACGGGGAAAAGAATCTCTCCAGTTTCATTTAATTTCTGAATGAAAAACCATAAGCGAAAGTGATTATGAATAACATATTCAAATTTACGAGCATTTCCGTTTAGATTTCCAACGATCTGAATGAATAAATAGTTCAAACGCTCAAATGAATGGTGTAACAGAATTAACACCATTATCATAAATAATATAAAGCTGAAAAGAAAACTATTTCCGTATATAAATAAAAGAGATAAATTAATATGACAGAATAGAATTTCGAATAAAGAGCCATTTTTGAAACAAAGATAAAAATAAAAATCAATATACATTATTTCAATTATAATACAAGCTGACCATGATGCAAATATGAGCAGAGAGAGACGAAGTATTTTTCCAGCGACATTGTAATCAATAGCATAAAAATATTCATTCGGATCCGGGACATTATTTTTTCGAAAAAACATGAAGAGAAAAGTATTAAATGCATTTATCATAATAAAAGTTGAGAGAAACAAGGTAGTCGAATTTGTTAATAATGTTACTACTTCCTTACAAATAATATCAATGCCAAATATGGATAAAGAAAACAATAAGAGATTTAAAAGATGAAAAATTTCGACAATGTATTGATAGAATGCATACAACTTAGATGTGAATTTTAATTTCTTTATATTCTGTTCTTCGACGTAACTGATTCCAAATATACGAAAAATTTTATGCACAAAGTATAAGTCCTCCATGTGTATAGATTTATAGTGTAGATATATTTTTGTGAGCTCTCTACTTCATTGAGTTGTAAGGAAATGTTCAAATTAACGTTTTGTTTTGGTGTTTCACGTTTAACGCTAATGAATGTTGCATTATAAAGCCATATATAACTTATAAATATTGCTTACAAAGGCATTAATCTAATGGATGCACTTAGAGAACGACATGAATATGCCTTTTATGGAATTATTGATTTCTCGTTATTGCTCAAACATTAATAATAGCAAATTAACTTAGTAATCATTCTAATGCATCAACGATAATGTATTCGATGCGAGGACAATTTTATGATTAGGCTCAATACGTAATTCGTAACAAATTATTCTTTATTATAATTTAAGTGTCATGCATTTAAATTATAAACGGAATTTAAACTTTTCCGAGTAATATAATATTTTTTATGTAAATTAAATATAACTTCTTTGCTTTTTCCTTTTAATTTTTATGTCTTGCTTTCTGGGGTCTTTAGGTGTTTATTTTAATTATACTTATCGATGGTTCGGCAGGCTGATAATGGTGCGGCCACGTGTCTATCATTCAACCGCCTCCATTATGAGCCTGCCGAACCATTGTCATATCCAAGACAAACTTCCCATTAATTCCTCCTTTGACGTCGGGTTTCTCAAAGCGGTATGCGGAATGCCAATGTGCAATGCTATATAATCAAAATGACACGTACAGTACAATACTACATAGCATTTTCTATACTTGGTTGTATTCGTTCCTTCTCATGATATGGATCTTTATTTTTAAATTAGGACCACTTCGGTCTTGATAGGAACAGCCAGTTTTTAATAAAACTTTTTTCAAATACGTGCGCTAAACAACTACGGTTGATTCAATACATTGTGAAAAATGTTCAATAATTCATAGTTGAATACAGTTATTTTAATTACAACTCATTTATACTCTTTGAGTAACATGTGTTTATGTGAATTACAACTCATTTATACTCTTTGAGTAACATGTGTTTATGTGATGTTGGATACTCGTCAAACTACTACAATACAGTAGACCACCTATAACACGGGTTCATATAATACGGATTCGTAGACTATAACACGGGGAAAAAATTGCGATCGTATTCGAATAAACACGCTAAAAGAGACTCGTATAATACGGTAAAACGTCATCGCCGACTCGTATCGCGACAGGATTGGTCGAATCTAGACCAATAGTGGATATTGCACAAACCGTTGAGCTTAAAAGAGCAGCGGGCCTACTAAAAACTATATATTATTTAACGGCCATAAAAATTATATTTCTATTAATGATGTCTCCAAAGTTCAGCAAATTTTTTGCAGAAAAATAATTTATCTTCGATGCGCCGCACCGCGACGAAAACAAGCTTAAGCAATGGCGTCGTCGAACTGTGCACGCTCGGTCAGTAATCCTACGATTTTTTGTTTATAGTATAGTTTATATGGATTATTCCCAAAAAATTATACATGTTTTGGAAATGTTGAGTGAAATTAGCCTAGAATCGATTAATTTTATGGAAGAAAACCTTTCAAACAGCCGTAGTCAGTAAACTGCATACGTGCCGGGCTGTGATTGGCTCACTTATTTAAGTGACTCGTACAAAATGAAATTCATAAAACACGGAACGTATCTACCGTGTTATAGACGGGGTCTACTGTACTACATGGACATGGCCCTAATTTATGGTATTCAATTAATGCCAATTCTATATGCACGCGAAATAAAAGAATTCACATCGTAAACAGTTAAACAGTCAAACCCGACTTCTGTTTTTCTATTACAAATAGAAATTTCTATTACAAATTATTTTTTCAAATAGTATTAATTCACACTTCACAGCTTACAATGAGTTTAGAATGGAAGATGTCCATGCTTACTTATGTGGGGCTCAGAGGTTGTCAAAATTTAGATTATGAAAGTTTAGTGTATGGCCCTGCCACCAAATGTGTTTCGCCGGACACACCTTCGAGGAAAAAAAAAGAACAGATAGTTAAGGTGCGAGGATAAGAGTCACCCCTTCGTTTTTTCCTGCTCATGTTGTTAGATATATAACAATTGGTTTATAGTTTTTTGTTCCAATTTGTTTCTCCAAAATATTTTAAATCGATATTACTAAAAATTTGAAAAAGTTCCTCAAAAATCGGAAAAATAGGTGAAATTCCTTTACGACGTTGTTTGATAGAAAAATAATCTCGATGTCGTGTTTACATACATCGAGATGTGAGCGCAAAGAGCGTCTTGTCTGATATTTAACAATTACTTCAAACAGAACCAAAAAAGGGATATGAAATACATATATAAAATTTTCAACTAATTAATGTAAAGTCGAGGGTTTGCAATTCGCCAACAGGCTGGCCACGAGGTGTTTTTCGAGTGTTCTTTATGTTTTTAACTAGAGGTGGTAGCTACTTCGGGAAATATGTGAATAATTGTAATTAAAACAGTTTTATTAAATTATTAATTATTGGAAATTGTTGTTTATTTGTTGACCAAACTAATAATTTGTTAAAAAGCACAATGAATCATCGAACCGAATTGCTCAGGGCCACGATTGTTTTAACATTATTACAGAACACGCTGCTGAGCATGAGATTACTAAAGGCGTACGCGTGTGAAAATACGAATTTTTCATGGAAGTTTTCGGTACAAAAAATTTCTATTATGAATATTTCTTTAGGAATTTCATTCTGATCCTATTCATTTTCTCTGAAATTTAAATTGCCTCTCATAGCAAATACATTAGCGATGCTGCATTAAAACTATTTATGAAAAAACTACTTATGTTACAGAATTACGAGCAATAACCATTAAAAGATACGTCTTTTATAGACCTGTCGAATTTTATTCCAATCGGTAATTCTATTTTGAAATGGTTTAGGAAATTTAAATGAATCTGTTAGCTTAATATCGCTATATATTCCAATATTTATTATTTTAAATATTTAAAACTTGGAAGAAATGTTTATATTAACATTTCAACATAACTCACGTGTCAGCAAAAAAATAGACAGAACTTTGTATTTAGGGAGAGAATATCTGTGCCATAAATGTATACACATGGAGAACTTATACTTTATCCTGAAGATTTCTCGTATGACTGGAATTATTCGCTTAAAAGACAATTTAACGAAAACAAAATTAGGATCCTTGTTGTATGATTTCAATCAGATCTTCTATTGTTTTCTTTATCCATATTTGGCGTTGATATTATTTGTAAGCAGGGCTTAAAATTATTATTAAAATCAAATATTATCCTTGTCTCTGTTATCATTACGGTAATTGTATTTTGTACTTTTATTTTTATTATTGTTTCACATATGTGTGTTTATTCGAAATTCTTTTCTGTCATATTAACTTATCTGTGTTATTTATATACATAAGTACTTTTCTGCTGAGCTCTGTCTTAATTATAATAACAATAGTTCTATTTAAAAATAACTTTTATATTATTAATACAATTAATAAAATTGTGTTTGGAGCCATCATCATCAGATTTTGTTATAAAAATCTTTTTGTACATTTAATTATTATCGAATGACAAAAAAACTTAATTCTGAAGGTAGAAATGAGTTTTATAGAATATTGTAAATGCTAATAAAATAAAATCTTTATTTAGTCAACCCCTTTTTTTTTGTTTTATGTATATAAGATTCGCTCTATGGAATACTATTTGAACAGAGGTAGTTAGGTTTGTTTGCTGTTATAAGTTAGATTTTTTAATTGGTTTTAACGCTCGTACTGGTCTGGAACTACACGAATGGATTTATGATTGTAATGAGGATCTTGATCACGATTGGATGTCGAGATTATCACAAGATACACATTTATAAATAATCTTGGTAGATTAGTATTGGATTTTTGTGAAGCTGCGGGATATATAATTTTAAATGGTAGAGGATCATCTGTGTCTAATGATTATTACATTTATGTAGGTGAAATAAAATGTTCTATAATTGATTTAGCTTTTGTTAAGTTGACTCGGTTATCTATTGTAATAAGTTTTTCTATTGCTTCAAACACGATGAAGTGTTTTAAATTAAGACATTTGGCGGTTTTCTCATCTTTTATTCAGTTAACACGTGTGAAATTATACACGTTTCGGGCTCCCAAGCCTATCATCAGCCAACTAAAATATTAAAGGAGTATACAACACATATATAATATACACAATTTTTAAAATTATATAAAAAATTTTTTGATTTAAAACATACCTATATATACACAAGTTTTACAAATTAAAGTTACATCATATACAACGTTACGTCTCAAGTTTCTTCAATACATTTTCATGACCTTGTACGTCAGAAACACCGTAAATGCACTAGACAATTAAGCATACCGAACGAAGTCCGATGTTAAATACCATTCTCCTCTATGATATTAATAAAAATTTGTTATTGTCAAAATGGTTCTAGGCTAAGGCACGAGAAGCACCGGTCTAGTGGCGAAATGTTTTGGGTCTCCAACATCTCAAAAAAGTAATAAAATTAAAAAGAACCAGGATGCCAAAGCATTGGTAGTATGAGCAGTGCTTCAAAAGTCGTATTTAGAATGGGCTGAAAAACCAAACTAAAATAAGGGGTACCATATATCCTGGAGCCGGATCTGAGTCACAGCATGGTTATTTCCATTTATATCATATAATTTGGCTACAATTTAAAAATTGAAGACCGATAAATTCCTATTGTCATCTGAGTTTTGTCTGCCTTCGTTCGTTAATTCCGAGAATGGAGTAAGATAGATGTCTGGCATGACTCCATCGTTTGTTTTCTACATTCCTGCACTTTGCCACTGATTGGCTCATTCTTCGATGTCTTGAATGCTTTCGTTATTTTATAACAACTTAAAAAATAAATTTTATTAAAGCATACATAAGAATTATTTTTTAAACAGTTTTTGAACATTCTTTTACATTAAAAACTGAAAATATCGATTGAATATTGCGTTTTTCCTCCTATCTATTTTTCACACGCAACAGCATCTGAATCGATTTATTGTTTCTTTCAATCGTTAAACATTATAAATGTCCAATATTTAAACCCGTAACAAATATATAAATATTTAATTTAAAAATTCTTATACATAAACTAGTCTATGAAAGATTAGTCTAACTTTTTTAAGAATTTACAGAATTATTAATTAAAATAAACAGTGTGTAATCAATAAAATATCTGTTTCTATTCGTATTAGGAGTTCTGCTGAAGGGGGATCCACTCCGGGAGGATGTAACATGGAGGATGTCCGGGAGGACCTTATTTAGGGGGTTACAAACGTGAAGAAAACCCGGAAAACTTAACGTGGCCAGCTTAGGTGAAGTGCGAACCCACAACCAAATACTAGTGTTTTGTGTTCTTATTCCCTCCTCCGAAGGTGGGCCTGTTTTTAGTGATATTTTTAATTTTTTTTACTTGATAAAATGCAGATGAAGTAACCGTATATTTTTATACGTAGGAAATTTTGTTAGAAATGTTATATAAATGCAAATTTTTCGATTAAATATTTTCTAAATTCTCAAAATTCTGACGTTTTTGTCAATTTTTATTCATATAATTTCTATTTCGTAGAAATTCTTTCTATGTAATCATTCGGCCGTTTATACAGTAACCAATTGAAATCTGAAATTGAAAATTGATCACTCGATGTTAACAGACTTCAAACTATTGGAATTCTGTAGAAATTATTTCAAAAAAAAAAGAAAAATTGTTGAATAACCAGACAAATAGTTTAAATAAAAATATAGAAAATAAATATTCAAGATTTTGTTAAATTGTTTTATATAAATTCACTTTTAATCAGTGAATATTATCGATGATAGAATTTAAGAACTTTCCCTTAAAAGTCGCATTTTCAGGGGGGAAATGGGATAATAAATAAATTTTAAACGAATGTATTAAAGAGTAAAAATGTTAATAAATTGTTATTAGTAAAAATATAAAATAAAAGGAATAAAGTTATGGGATAATACACGCAACACCTGACAGATCTGTTCATCCCTCCTGAAAGGATTTTCTACGGTAAACCGATTGTTGATGATTAAACACGTGAATAAACCTGGAAAACTTTACGTGGTTAACACGTAAATAGTGCCTAATATCCCATAGAAAGAGCTCCTAAAATATGCTCTCTCCTTTGGTCTTTTAAATATGATTCTCTTTGACCTGCGCTACACCTTTTTCAGTATCCCTGTACCGACTCCCTATAACACTGTTGATAATTCCGTTTTATATGAATTCCATGTTGTACGAGTCACTTAGATTTTACAAATACATGTGTCGGGCTGTGAACGGCTCACGTATTTGTAAAATCTAAGTGACTCGTACAACATGGAATTCACATAAAACGGAATTATCAACAGTATTATAGGGGGGTCGACTTGTATAAAAGACGTTCTTATAGTTAGTGAATTAGGTTTTAGTTCTTCTTAATATAATATATATAAACAGTATTATCGATAATTATAGTTAATTAATTAACTATTGTCGTGATTTAATCTCAAGTAAACTTTAAATTATTAATTCGTTTTTCTTAAGAGAAAGGTTATATAAAATATATATGGAATAATATAAATTTTAAAACAGATTTAAAAAGTCTCTTTTGACTTTTCATATGAGTAAAATATGATAAAATGTTTTCATTTTTTTCAAGAAAAGAACCAAAATTGATCGATATTTTACTAAAATTCGGGGAATTTTAATAAAAAGTTTTGATATATTGAATTTGTTACTTGGAAATTTTCTTTGAAAGTAATAAAGATTCTTAGTTTAGAAAAATCTGACAAGTTATGGAAAATAATTTCTCGAATTTCTAATTGTCTTTTAATATATTTATAAATCATCATTTTTTGTTTTTAACTAACTAAATGGATAAAACAACTACACGCTGGTAGTTGGTCGTGGGTTCGCACCTCCCTAACGAATTTCCCATGTTTTCTTCACGTTAGTAACACCTAAATAGGGTCTAGTTTTCATAGAAAGTCCCCCCATCGACAGATAAACAATCAATAGCCCTGTTAGCTCTATCAGAACCTGCGATGTTTTGGTAAAATATAAATAAAAATCGAAATATTCAAATGAATATTCATATTGGTAGATATCTCATAACTGCATAGAACAAGATTTACTCCGATTTTATCCAGTTATTTTCACCTTTCCGATCGTTTTTATTCTTATGTCAGTGTCTCACTCCTAAGTTTTGAATGGGATCATCGACACTTCGTCACCTTAAATTTTCTGAAAGAGTGAATGATCAGGATATCATAAGAATTCTGGATTTTTATTTTAAAGATAAATATAAAACTGCCTTTGGCTATTTTTTTACTTTTAGAAAAGTCAGTCAACTGATTTAAATGTTATCTTCTTCAAATAATATATATATGAACAATCCGAATATCCTGTAAAATTCTTTATTGTATCTACTTATTATTACTCTTTTTTTTTACATATTTACAGTTTTTAGCTGAATATTGTAATAATAATTTTGCAACAGCCGTTCCACATTCCTCATAATCGTAGATGATGGAAGTTGGCATCCCATCCGGTTCACAAATACTGGAAATTGGGCAGGCTAAGAAGTATGGAAATGTAATAGAGACATTCCTAGGAAGTCTTAGTTGTTTGCAGCAAAAGTATTAGCTTACTGGAATACGGCTGGAATCGCAGTGAATTGCATGAAAAATGTGGCCACAGATGGAATTCACTGCGACTCAGTTCTATGAATCTTAGTGGTTCCCGTCCAATGGGATCCACAGAACTTTTGCCTTTTTGAAGCCAGAACTCTACTCCTACTCCAGGATGCAACTCATGCTGTTGTATCTGCATGTGTCGATGAATGTCCATTGATTTTGGATCGTCGCTTTTAACAAATCGGATAACACTACGCTGCTTTCTGTTGTGTCCTGTTGGGAAAGGCGCCACCATTTTCTCGATTTAACGTTCTCGTGCGTAAAGTGTTGCCAGCACTGTTACTATTATCTCTGAGTTGGCTGTTTTAAGCGTCAAAATTGCTATGATATTGCTCGTCTTTCTGAATTTTAATGGCAGTTTTCCGCTTGTCTAATTAACCTACCTTGTATCTCCTTAGAGCGATGATCCCTACAGTTTATACTAATACGGATATATAAAACTTATCTACGTTAACATAAACTGTTCTCATTAATGTATAAGTTATTTACAAAAATTATAATCTATCGTTAATATTTAATAACGTGTCGGTTTTGTATGGAGACATTCGAATCACCCTGCAACTCTCAGTTTAAGTGTATGGCATTTATTAATTAAATAACGACAACAATATATATATTTTTTAATACTTAATANAAGAGTGGATGATCAGGATATCATAAGAATTCTGGATTTTTATTTTAAAGATAAATATAAAACTGCCTTTGGCTATTTTTTTACTTTTAGAAAAGTCAGTCAGCTGATTTAAATGTTATCTTCTTCAAATAATATATATATGAACAATCCGAATATCCTGTAAAATTCTTTATTGTATCTACTTATTATTACTCTTTTTTTTTACATATTTACAGTTTTTAGCTGAATATTGTAATAATAATTTTGCAACAGCCGTTCCACATTCCTCATAATCGTAGATGATGGAAGTTGGCATCCCATCCGGTTCACAAATACTGGAAATTGGGCAGGCTAAGGAGTATGGAAATGTAATAGAGACATTCCTAGGAAGTCTTAGTTGTTTGCAGCAAAAGTATTAGCTTACTGGAATACGGCTGGAATCGCAGTGAATTGCATGAAAAATGTGGCCACAGATGGAATTCACTGCGACTCAGTTCTATGAATCTTAGTGGTTCCCGTCCAATGGGATCCACAGAACTTTTGCCTTTTTGAAGCCAGAACTCTACTCCTACTCCAGGATACAATTCATGCTGTTGTATCTGCAAGTGTCGATGAATGTCCATTGATTTTGGATCGTCGCTTTTAACAAATCGGATAACACTACGCTGCTTTCTGTTGTGTCCTGTTGGGAAAGGCGCCACCATTTTCTCGATTTAACGTTCTCGCGCGTAAAGTGTTGCCAGCACTGTTACTATTATCTCTGAGTTGGCTGTTTTAAGCGTCAAAATTGCTATGATATTGCTCGTCTTTCTGAATTTTAATGGCAGTTTTCCGCTTGTCTAATTAACCTACCTTGTATCTCCTTAGAGCGATGATCCCTACAGTTTATACTAATACGGATATATAAAACTTATCTACGTTAACATAAACTGTTCTCATTAATGTATAAGATATTTACAAAAATTATAATCTATCGTTAATATTTAATAATGTGTCGGTTTTGTATGGAGACATTCGAATCACCCTGCAACTCTCAGTTTAAGTGTATGGCATTTATTAATTAAATAACGACAACAATATATATATTTTTTAATACTTAATACTGAATTTTAATTTAATTTATACAGCAATATAAACAGAAAAACAAGAACATATTTAAATTTTATTTTACAGTATACAATAAGTTCCTGCTTCATTCAATAACTATCGAACAACAACATCTATTTACGTAAAAATTTTTAATAATTTTTCGTTAATATTAATTAATAAATGGATTAGTTTATAATATATAATTAGTAAAATATAATTAATATGAAAAATAATAATATAAAGAATTAAATTTAATAATAATAATAATTAAAAAAAAAAACAATTTGAGGACTCGTTTAATAAATTATAAGAATGAAAATATTGTTAAATATTGTGCGGAGGAAAAAAATACTGAACGTCTATGGATAATATATTTAATAAGATGGGAATTTATAAATATATTTTTAAATAATACGCTGTTATAAATTCAGTAATATCAAAGACGATGTTAGGATGTTAAAGCTGACGAGACGTGACACATGAGGAGTATTGAGGAGGAAACATTGACCTTATGCAACAGCTGTCGATGCCTTTCTAATGCTGTCTTTGGTATAGAGAAACCAACCGCTTCCCTTTTTGGAAATTAACACCTTCCAATTCTATACAGAATCATCTTCCACTTGATCTAAGATTTCTGAAATTTGAATTTTTATAATTAAAAATATATAAGAAAAAGTTTTTTTTTTATCTAAAACTTGATAGTTTAATTCGTCAACAATGAAAGACTTTTAATCAGTGAATATTATCGATGATAGAATTTAAGAACTTTCTTTTAAAAGTCGCATTTTCAGGGGGGAAATGGGATAATAAATAAATTTTAAACGAATGTATTAAAGAGTAAAAATGTTAACAAATTGTTATTAGTAAAAATATAAAATAAAAGGAATAAAGTTATGGGATAATACACGCAACACCTGACAGATCTGTTCATCCCTCCTGAAAGGATTTTCTACGGTAAACCGATTGTTGATGATTAAACACGTGAATAAACCTGGAAAACTTTACGTGGTTAACACGTAAATAGTGCCTAATATCCCATAGAAAGAGCTCCTAAAATATGCTCTCTCCTTTGGTCTTTTAAATATGATTCTCTTTGACCTGCGCTACACCTTTTTCAGTATCCCTGTACCGACCCNAGTGACTCCGCTTATATCTCCTCACCCCTTCGACCTTTAACTACCAAAATTTAATGCCATCAATGTATCTAATACAAAAATCTCCCTGCAAAATTTCACAAATTTTCGACAAAAAGTATAGAAGTTATTAAGCTTTAAACAAGGCGAACAAAATCGTACCCCCCCCACACACAGTAACATCCATATACAAAAATTCATATATATATATATTTTACGATTCTGTAGTAATCAATTATCATCTAACAAAGCAAATTATAGCTTTAATTAATAAAAAAAACAAACCTGGGTATCTAGTCGGTGTCAGTTTGCTGAAACATGCAATAGGAATCATAGTGATTAAAGACCCAACCCAAGTAGCAGCAATCATTCTGTAGGCATGAGAGACAGTTTGCCATCTTCTGGAATGAAGGGGTCTGCAAATAGCGAAATATCTCTCCAAAGAAATCACTACTAAAGTCCAAACACTGACTGATACGGAAACACCTGTAAATTAAATAAATATTTAAAATAATAATCGTATATATAATAGTTTGAAGTGTTTTTTTCGTGTTTTAGAAAAGATATATATATATATATATAACTAATCTATCGTCGTACTCTATATCTAATATCCTATAATATGATCTTTACTGTTTTTATTTAACAACTTATGGCTTCTAGGTAATAACCACATTGCAGCACTTGGCCTCATTCAAACTTCTACTATTGTTCACAATTTAAAAAGTAATATATTTTTTTTTCTTTAAAGTTTTCATATCGAACAAAAATTCTCTTCAACTTTTAACAATAAATCTACACCAAGACAAATATAATAATATTTTCAAGTGTAATTTAATATATTTCTGTAAGATATTGTGTATCGTCGATAGATAGTAAAACCTCTCAACAACGACCAGTAATAAAAACGTTAAAGATGGATGTTATTCGAAGGGGTGGCCGTTATTTGGAGGTTAATTTTGGATGCATTTTAAGAGGAAATGTTGAATGTATAGTATTTGTGTGTCTATACGTGATATCTATATACAGTCGACCCATCTATAACACTGTTGATAATTCCATTTTATATGAATTCCATGTTGTACGAGTCACTTAGATTTTACAAATACGTGAACCGTTCACAGCCCAGCACACGTATTTGTAAAATCTAAGTGACTCGTACAACATGGAATTCATATAAAACGGAATAATCAACAGTGTTATAG